>NC_044393.1:69277880-69586328 GCF_006542625.1 Nomascus leucogenys
AAAAGGATTGAAGTAATTCTAAAACCAGCTTTCATACTAACACAATATATTTCTCCAAATTATGAGAGCTGTCAGAATGTAAATGTAATATATTACCTGAGCAAAACATAAGCCTCTTAACTCTCATGTCTCTTCACAGCTTTGCCTTTGAAAAGTATTACCAAAAATCAGTCAAATGTTCGAAATCTTTCAAATTAGTGGAAGTATACAAAATGCAGCAACTATTAAAATTAGTTAAGTACAGCAAAGCTTCATGATAAACAAGACATCTTTTCTTATAAATACACTCACTGGATGCAGGTAATGTACTGAAGTTCTTTATTTGACCCTCTCTATTTGAGATAAGGAATATCAAGTTGAAAATGATTAAGTGATTTTTAATCCAGTAATTAGAGCCTAATTTAACACAGAAAATTGTTATTGAACTAGAATACCTCAATTTTATTTTTTCATTTATTGGTAAGTAACCTCCTTTGGTTACAATGTATACTTTGCTCGATATCTCGGATTTTGAAACGTGTCATGTTTCATAAGCAAATATCTCATAATTTACCTCAGGCTATTATAAATATTGAGTCATTTTCAATAGTCATAATTTTTTATTAATTGATTTGTGTATATCTTTCAACTAGTAACCTCTATGTTTAGTACAGACATCTTTCACTGTTGTATTCTTAGCATATAAAACAATACTGAGCATGAACTAATGGCTCAATAAGTACTTTTAAATAAATGAGTTCATGACCTTGAGTAAACCATGTAATAATGCTAATATTAATATGCTATATGTCACAAACATTAATAAAATATACTGTTACTCTAAAACCTTTTCATATAAGATCTCCAAAAGATTTAAAATAAGCAAATCTACTTTTGCATTAGAGGCTTTCTTGTTGCTTTAAACAGTCATTCCAGTTTTCTTAAATTGCCAACCAAGCCTAATTTTTAACCAATTATCATAGTGTATTTATATACTAAATTAAGCGAGGGGGTGAAATGTTACATCTCAGTTTCAGAATTTGAGTTTTCTTCTTTCCAAAACAGTCCCTATCCATTCCGCAAAACATTTACTACTTCTTTCACTAAGATATTGAACTGAACATAGTCAACTTAGCAACCTACACCCTTCTGATTAGTTCAAAATGGGTTTCCATCATTATTTCCCCTGTTCTACGTTCTATTCAATTCCAGTATTGTGATAATGATGTTCTCTCTTACAGAACTATCGTGCTACTTAATTGATGTTCGTTATATACTTGGAGATCTTTGGATGGTAGATGATATTCTGGTGCCAAGTACATTATTATTTCATTAAAATTAATGCCTAGATGAAACACATTGCAGAAGGTAATGGCCTGAAAAGTGTTTTCTATTACCAAGTGGAAAGAATATATTTGTTTGGCAGCTTTCTAGGTACAGTCTAAGCAGGTGGCCACCAGCAAACTGATACCTAGAAGAGAAATATGTCATTCACACAATTTAGATTTTAATTGAATTATTTACAAAGAATATAAATTCTGAGCTATTTTTGCTAAGTGGATCAATTACTTTATACAAGGACAAATGAAAACCTATAAGGAAAAATATAAAGCTTCAGATTAGATTTACAAGAAAATGCTTACTTTTAAAGACGCAGTTTAGTGTAGTGAAAGACCATGAGCTTGTAGTCAAATAGGTTGGGCTTGAATCCAGGGCCCATCAGTGTTGCAGTTCCATGGCACACAGACTAGATCTATCTTGTTCACTGTTGTATTCTTGGCATATAAAACAATATTGAGCATGAACTAATGGCTCAATAAGTACTTTTAAATAAATAAATGAGTTCATGACCTTGAGTAAACCATGTAATAATGCTAATATTAATATGCTATATGAAACAAATATTAATAAAATATACTGTTACTCTAAAACCTTTTGATATAAGATCTCCAAAAGATTTAAAATAAGCAAATCTACTGACCCAGATGAGGTTGCTTTTTGCTTTGATTCTCTCCTTTTAGCTTTTGAGGTTTTTTTTTTTTTAAATTGTTTAGTTTGTAGAGACTGGGTCTATGTTGCACAGGTTAGTCTCAAATTCCTGGGCACAAAGCAATCCTCCCACCTCAGCCTCCCAAAATGCAGGGATTACAAGTGTGACCCACCATGCCAGGTCTCTCCTTTTAGTTTTAATTGAAGTTCAGAACAACCTATATCATGTTTCTAACACGACATTAAAAACATGAGAGAACACAGATTAATTTATAAAATGTTAATTATGAAATTATGAGACCCAATAATATTCATATTATAAAATGTTTAAAATATAGCAAAGGATAAAGAACACATTTTAAGATAAACTCTAACCAATACCACTACTTGAAGATAATAATAATTGGCCTTTTAAATATATTTCTTTATTGTAGTATACACACATACACAAACACATGCACATACACATAGTCATGCATGTATGCTGTGTTTTTACTTCATATTGTGAAACATCCAATATTCTTCCAGACACTATTTGGGGAGGTGCTAAATAGACTTTTTATTACTATTAATTTAAAAATTAACAATTAACTGAGTTAAACTGTCCAATATTTGATTAAAATAAATAATAACAAAGTGAAGAAATGTGTGTTTAAAAGATTCACATAGATTTTTATTTCCTTAACATATATCACTTAATGAGGAATTATTGTTTAAAGAATATTAATAAAAATGTGAGGCTCTTGATTTAAAATATTAAATAACTTTAAAGATTGTAAGAATTACACTGCCACCAGCAGTCCATTGGTACATATGCTTACTGCTTATTTATGATGTTTTTTTCCTTTTCTTTTTTATCTTTTGGGTATCTGTTGCAGGAAGTCAGGGACCCCGAATGGAGGGACAGACTGGAGCTGCAGCAGAAGAACATAAATTGTGAAGATTTCATGGACACTTATCAGTTCCCAAATTAATGCTTTTATAATTTCTTATGCCTGTCTTTACTGCAATCTCTGAACATAAATTGTGAAGATTTCATGGACATTTATCACTTCCCTAATAATACTAATAATTTCTTATGTCTGATTTTACTTTAATATCTTAATCCCGTTATCTTTGTAAGCTGAGAATGTACGTCACCTCAGGATCACCATTGTACAAATTGATTGTAAAACATGTGTGTTTGAACAATATGAAATCAGTGCACCTTAAAAAGGAATAGAATGACAGCAATTTTCAGGGAACAAGGGAAGATAACCATAAAGTCTGACTGTCTGTGGGTTGGGCAGAATAGAGCCATATTTTTCTTCTTGCAGAGAGCCTATAAACGGATGTGTGAGTAGGAGAGATATCACTGAATTCTTTTCCCAGCAAGGAATATTAATAATTAATACCCTGGGGAAGGAATGCATTACTTGGGGGAGGTCCATAAACGGCCACCCTGGGAGTATCTGTCTTATGCAGTTGAGATAAGGCCTGAAATACACCCTGGTCTCCTGCAGTACCCTCAGGCTTACTAGGATTGGGAAATTCCAGGCTGGTAAATTCTAGTTAGACCAGTTCTCTGCTCTCATCAGACCTGTTTCCTGTTAAGATGTTTATCAAGACAATACATGCACAACAGGACATAGACCCTCATCAGCAATTCTAATTTTGCCTCCGCCTTGTGATCTTTCTTGCCCTTGGAAGCATGTGATCTTTGTGACCTACTCCCTGCTCATACACCCCCTGCCCTTTTAAAATCCCTAATAAAAACTTGCTGGTTTTGCAGCTCAGGGTCGTCACCACGGTCCTACCAATATGTGATGTCACCCCCGGAGGCCCAGCTGTAAAATTTCTCTCTTTGTACTCTTTCTCTGTATTTCTCAGACCAGCCAACACTTAGGGAAAATAGAAAGGACCTACATTAAAATATTGGGGGCTGGTTCCCCCGATTGTATGTAGTAGGCATATATATTTATGGGGTAAAACTAAGCATATTTTTAATGCATGGAATAAAACTAGAAATTAATAATGAGAAATTTTGGAAAGTATAAAAATACATGGAAATCATTTATTCAAAAATTATGTTTTATTTGCATAAATTTAAGGGATACAGGTGCAGTTTTTTTGCATAGATATATTGCATAATGGTCAAGTCTGGGATTTTAATGTAGCCATCATCCAAATAACATACATTGTACCCATTAAGTAATATCTCATTCCTCACCTCATTTCCATCCTCCCACCATTCTGAGTCCTCAGTGTTTATTATTCCACATTCTATATTCATATATACACATTATTTAGCTCTCATTTGTAAATGAGACCGTTTGGTATTGGACTTTCTGTTTCTGAGTTGTCTCACTTAAGGGCCTCCAGTTCACCCATGTTGCTGCAGAAGACACAATTGCATTCTTTTTAAAGGCTAGGTGGTATTCCATTGTGTGTATATACATATATATACATGGGGACTAGCAGTAATGCGCGAAGTACATAAAAGCACCTATGTAATAGTGCTAATTGATTAGTACTGACATGGTAGTCAAAGTATGTGTTGAGAAAGAATTCATATATATTTAAGAGATCTACATACATGCACATATATGAGAAATTTTCTTTATCTAGTCGCCTGTTGATAGACACTTAGGTTGATTCTTTATCTTTGCTGTTATGCATAATGCTGTAATAAATATATGTGTGCAGGTATCTTTCTGACATAATGATTTCTCTTTTCTTTGGATAGATATCCAGAAGTGGGATTGCTGGATTGAATGGTGGTTCTATTGTTAGTTCTTTGAGAAATTTCCCTAGTGTTTTCCATAGAGGTTGTACTAATTTACATTCCCACTAACAGTGTATAAGCATTTCTTTTTCTCCACATCCTTGCCAACATCTGTTATTTTTTGACTTGTAATAATAGTCATTCTGATTGGGGTAAGATGATACCTCATGATGGTTCTTGTTCATATTTCTCTAATAATTATCTAGAGCATTTTTCATATGCTTGTTGGTTATTTGTATGTCTTTTGAAAAATGCCTGTTCATGTTTTTTGCCCACTTTTTAATGGGGTTATTTGTGTTTTTAATGTTATTGTTTGAGATCCTTGTATATTATATTCTGGATATTATTCCCCTGTATAATGCATAGTTTACAAATATTTTCTCCCATTCTGCAGGTCTTCTCTTTACTCTGTTGATTATTTATTTTGCTGTGAAGAAGCTTTTTAGTTTAAATAAGTCCTATTTGTCTATTTTTGTTTTTGTTTCTTTGAGATCCTAGTCACGAATTATTTGCCTAGACCAATGTCCGGAAGTGTTTTCCCTAGATTTTCTTTTAGTATTTTCATAGTTCTGGGTCTATTGTGACATATGTATCTACATTTTTATGCATTTTCTAGTATTGTGCTTGATGGTTTTCATTTGGTTCATAATCAATTAAATGAAAATATATAGTAGAAGCTTTTCATGTAACAATAACATCAATTATTTTGTCTGCTATGTATGTTCCCATATGGAACAAAGGCTTTTAGGCAGAAGCTTCCCTGGTGTATAGGAGAGACAAAACAGTGATGACTTATGTGGTAATAAATGAAGAAGATGGTATTAAGAGTTGATGTCTGTGGTGGTGCATTGACAGCCTTATGGACTTTTCAAGGTAAAGAAAGATCATTCATATGAACTCAGTAAAATGGGGAGTTTTAGAGGCTTTAGAGAGGAGTCACCAAAATCAGGAAAAGTTAAAGAACATAAATGAAGGCAAAGAGCACAACCAACAGTGACAAATGGTATTATTGCATCAAATATGATGATGATTTAAAAACACTGAAGTCATGGACATTGTGTCTGTGGGGCAAAAGTCTCAAGTGGATTGGGCTTAAGAGAGGATGAGAGGAGAGCGGGTGAGGATAGAAAAGTCATTCAAAGGTTTTTGCTACAACATGGGAGCAAGACAATGCAGAAAACAGGTTCAAGATAAATTTTATATTTTATTTTATATATAGAATAGGAAAAATACAGCATTTTCATTAGCTTTTGTGAAAGCTTTCATTAGCTAATTAAATGAAAGCTAATGAAAATGATCCAGTAGAGAAAATAGGATGTATAGATGAAACAAGTGTTAAAGCAAACTAAATATGACCTGAGAATGACACCATACTTCTGTATTTGAGTACTTGTGGATGAACTGTAATCTAGCTTAATAGTCAGACAAAATTGAAAACCTAACTTAATATTATGCACTGTAACAATAGCTGAGTGTTGGCAATCACAGCAACCATACTTTGACTACTTATAGACTGCTGACTGTTCAAACTGTGTTCAAATAAGGCAAACACTGAGCTGTAATCAATCTCACTGTTAATGTACCTCACTTCTGATTCCTGTATGTCACTTTACCTTCTTTGTCTATAAATTTGTTCTGACTACAAGGCACCCCTGTAGTCTCTGTGAATCTGCTGTGATTCTGAGGGCTGCCTGATTCACAAATCCTTCATTGCTAAATTAAATTATTTTAAATTTAATTGGCTAAAATTTTTCTTTTATCAGATGGTTTCAAAAGTAGGATCCAAAGTGGAGCTTCTAGCAACCCCCAGGAGTGCAGTGAACATGCAAGGTGCCTGCAGTACCCACTTGTGTCCACTGATCTCTGAGTGCCTGGGGATTGCGGGTAAGCTCCTTCTCGGATTTTGGAGCTCCAGGAATTTGTGTTTTGAGTTTCTTTGAGCAAATTTCTGTCCCAAACTGGGTTTGGAGTCATGACAGAACCTGGACTGGGTCTAGGAATGGATTTGATTAACTGGCTTGGATCCAGTTAGAGGCCTCTTACATCTGACTGGGTCAGAAAGGAACTGGTAGTAAGCAGTAATATTGCAGAGGTTATAAAATTTGGCTTTTTGAAATTCACAGAGATTTTGTGTTCTACCCCTTTGTTTCATTCTCCTTGTGCACTTAGGTAGGAAACATCATTGGCTAAGTTAATCAATATAACCTGAGAGTAAAGCCAATAATTTAGGTAAAAATGGGATCTGTAATTGCTGGAAAACTGAGTTCCTTCTGGCTTATACATTAGGCCTGGGAGGCAGCTAAGCCTTGCAGAAATGGTGAAATCTTACTAAAGATAACTTACAGTGGAATGTTCCGAATGAACAACAATGCACTGAAGTACATTTAGAAATGAGGGCTGTTGGTAAACCCCCTTTTGGCTAAGAATGGATTTGGCACTATGGGATGTCAACTGCTATTCTCTTCAGAATAATATACCTTGCACCCTTTGCTGATGGCTGTGGGTGACAAAATTAGGCATGTACAGGTTTGGGGGACATGGGGAGTGTTTTCCTTCCCCCTCAAAAAAGGGAAACTTGAGAGCTGATGGGACTGTTAGGAAAAGATTCCTTCATGACAGCAGCCACAGTCGCCTGAACTTTTCAGTGTCACTGCAATGGATAGGTCTTTCTCTGGCCTCCCATGCTTTTCTCTCTCCTTTTCCTTTTTTATCTTTTCTGTTACTCAAGGCAACCACCTTGATCAGAGACCACATGCTGAAACTTCTAGTCGAAGGTTGGATTAAAGATGATGGGACCCCTCTGAGGGCAAATTCAAGCTTTGCCAGCTTGGTATTGGGTGCTAAGCAGAGTGGCTAATATCTAGGCTTTATCACATGTGTTTTGCTCTGGCCAGAATGTAAAAAGGTAATGTTCCTTTATAATGCACCTTGGCCCCCTGCGCGATGGTGTGGCAAGTTGAGTCGCTGAGGTCACTCGGGGAAAGGGAACCCAGAAACCTGGCATGCTGGCAAAAGGGTAAGAATTTCTTACCAGTCAGATTACTGGCTTTGCTCTCTCTGTGCAAATGGTTGAATGAATGGTAAAAATCCCTGTTTATCTCTTCTGTAAAGTTGTGATTAATGCCCAAAAGAATTCTGAGGACAGTATGAAACTGATGTATTTGTGCTATGAATTCATTTTTCTGTGTTGAGGAGTACTTTGGGAAAAAACATGGACTTAGGACCCCATAAGCTTGCTGCTCAAGGCAGCCCAACAAGCTGGTCAATAACAAACTTTGCTTCAGGTCCCTGAAACAAACAAACACAAAAAACTGGATGGGGTCTCCATCTTGTTTTATGTCCTTGGGAGCTTGACCTTGTAACCACGTGGCAGTTCTTTTGGTCCCTGTTAGGGTTTATGTAATAGGTATAAAAATTATCTTGAGTAGTTAAAATCCTTTTTAACCTCAAAATTACCTACTCTAGATTCCTTCTGAGAAGGGCAGTAGAGATTGCCTCATGCTATAACTCAATAGCTCAGGTTTTTGCCCTTTCACACTGGTAGTCTGAGTTCAATTCCCTGCTTAGGAAGTAAGTCCTTTCTTGTTTAATATCTGCATGTTCTTGTCTAGTCTCTTTTCTCCACAGGCTATCTTAAATTTTTCTTTCTCTGAACACCTGGAAGTTATCTTTGGTAAAAGTTCAATAGCCAGAAATATCGGCCATTTGGCCTGGCTAAAACTGGAGTAAAAAAAAGTTTCAAAAGGACTTTATTAAAAAGTGCTATGGTTAAAAGTCAGTTTAATTAGAAGTAGATATTCAAGCTCTCACAGGCTGGACTCCCTGGGAAAAAAAGGAGGCACCAGAAACCCCTTTTCTTGTCCTATTCTTTCAAGAACTCCAACATAAAGCAAATAACCAATTAAGAAACTTAAAAACTGACAAATGAAAAATCTTACAACTACTGTAGTAATCTTTGTCTGTGTAATTATATATGTATTGTGTGTAATGTTTATGTAAAAGAGCTCTAATTAATTGGCTTAAACAAAAATAAGCACTTAAATAATATTTTGAAATCAAAATAAAAACGGTAATGCCTTTTAGTTCATGTAGCTTTAGTAAACTTTGGAAAATAAAAACAGCTTTAAAGATGATTGATGAAATAAAGACATTTGTTAAAATTGTGCAGGTCAGATATTGGGCTTGCTAAATGCTTTAAGGTCATAAACTGACTTTTGAAAATTGTTCAATTTATTTTGGTGTAGAAAGCTGAAACTGGATACCTTCCTTACACCTTACACAAAAATTAATTCAAGACAGATTAAAGGCTTAAATGTTATACCTAAAACCATAAAAACCCTAGAAGACAACCTAGGCAATACCATTCAGGATATAGGCATAGGCAAAGACTTCATGACTAAAACACCAAAAGCAATGGCAACAAAAGCCAAAATAGACAAATGGGATCTAATTAAACTAAAGAGCTTCTTCATGGCAAAAGAAACTATCATCAGAGTGAACAGGCAACCTACAGAATGGGAGAAAATTTTTGTAAGCGACCCATCTGACAAGGGCTAATATCCAGAATCTACAAAGAACTCAAACAAAATTCCAAGAAAAAAACAAACAACCCCATCAAAAAGTGGCCAAGGGATATGAACAGACACTTTTCAAAACAAGACATCTATGCAGCCAACAGACACATGAAAAAATGCTCATCATCACTGGTCATCAGAGAAATACAAATCAAAACCACAATGAGATACCATCTCATGCCAGTTATAATGGCGATCATTAAAAAGTCAGGAAACAACAGATGCTGGACAGGATGTGGAGAAATAGGAATGCTTTTACACTGTTGGTGGGAGTGTAAATTAGTTCAACCATTGTGGAAGACAGTGCGGTGATTCCTCAAGGATCTAGAACTAGAATTACCGTTTGACCCAGCCATCCCATTACTGGGTATATACCCAAAGGATTATAAATCATGCTACTATAAAGACACATGCACACATATGTTTATTGCGGCACTATTCACAATAGCAAAAACTTGGAACCAACCCAAATGTCTATCAATGATAGACTGGATTAAGAAAATGTGGCACACATACACCATGGAATACTATGCAGCCATAAAAAAGGATGAGTTCATGTCCTTTGCAGGGACGTGCATGAAGCTGGAAACCATCATTCTCAGCAAACTATCGCAAGGACAGAAAACCAAACACTGCATGTTCTCACTCATAGATGGGAATTGAATAATGAGATCACTTGGACACAGGAAGGGTAGCATCACACACTGGGGCCTGTTGGGGGGTGGGGGACTGGGGGAGGGGTAGCATTAGGAGAAATACCTAATGTAAATGATGAGTTGATGGGTGCAGCAAACCAACACGGCACATGCATACCTATGTATCAAGCCTGCACGCTGTGCACATGTACCCTAGAACTTAAAGTATAATAATAATAAAAAAAAAGGGAAACATTAAATTCTAAATAAGGCCTGGAGATATAAGGAATTAGCTATGCCCCCTAGCTATGCAAAGAAGGTGATAAACTTAGGAGATTTTATATAAGAAAGGCTGTTGTATGGTAAATTCTTGTCCTAAAGTAAAATGACTGTTTATTTAAAAAGAAGGACGTTTAGGTCAAGTCAGAAAGTCTAAACATGTCACACATGGTCTGTGTAAATCATGAAAGAATTATGAAAATCAATTTATGCCAGAAATATTGTGCAATTTAAAGGTGCCTAGGCCTCCTAAATGCTTCATAAAATGCCATTATGGCTCTTAACCGTACAGCCTGCCTGCTTTCCAGGCAAGTGTTGCCTGACTGGTGTCTAACACCTAACTCCAGGTGTTAGACACTGGAAAGAGTCAGGCCTTATCTGCATTTCTCTGTCTGGGTCTTAGGCTCCACAGCTAGTACATAATTAAAATCCTTTACTTAACAAGGTTTTCACCAAAAAATAAAAGTCGTTATGAGTTAAACATTGTAACATGTAATTGAGATTACTGAAGAAATAAGTTTACATGCAAGGTCTGCAAGTAGAATGAAATATGATTTTTGTAAGAGATTATAAGAAAGTATGGGAATGTAAATCTTCGCCTAGGTTAGAGGGTTAAAGAATTGTTTTAAATTAAATAAAGCTAAAGGTTTGAACAAGTTGTGGAAAGTTTATAATTAATTGTAAGAGATTCTATGTGTGAACATATTGACTAAAGTTAAAATAGCATTATTCAGTTTTTTCCATAAATTGGACATTGGAATAAAAGCACAACAGAGTTTTCTTAGAACATTGTTCTTCTCTGAGAAAAAAAATTGTAAAGGCTTATAAAAGGTTAATAAAAAACTTACCTTATGGTGAAACTAATTAAAACTAAATGGATTTATAAAATGTTATTAAAAACAATCTTTAACATTGAAACTACACTAATGGAAATATAAAATTTAGTTTCTCTTTTAAAAATTATTTTATGTAATATTAAAAGATAATGAAAGGTTTTTGTTTACCTTTTAAGTAAGCTACAAAAGAAAAAGTGGGAGAAGGGAAAGAAAGGAGACAGAGTCAGTTGGCCTCATGCTATCTTCATTGGGTCTTCTTTGGAAAGCTGAGTCTTCTCTCTATCAGAATAATGTTTTTTCTTTTTAAATTTTTGAGTTATCATTTTGGCTAAATTGGGCTCTAGATTATCATGCTGAATCATCCTAAATGGTTTAAATATATAATTTGGTTAGAATTTGAATGAATTTCATGGGCTAAGTCAGTTGATCTGTGATAACTTACTAGTTATCAGTGCTATGCACCTTAATTAGAGAAACAACTGGTATTCAAGAGGACGTAGTCCAGTGTTAAGCATGGACTCAGGAGAAACCAGGACAGCCGCCTTATCTTTCCTGAGTCCTTAAAGCTTTTGGTATTAAACGTTCTGCATTCCATGACTCGTCATGGAAAAGATAAAATAATTCAAATTGAATATATTGATGTGATGATTTATAAATTGCAGAAATAGTTTAAAACCAATGTTTGGTTACATATTACTGGAAAGACAATCAAATCTTCAGGTACATTTGGCTACCTGATGGGCCATTTAAACATTTATAAAGGGATTTCATTCAATTGTCACTTCTATTGCACGTTTTCTGGTTGTATAAAAGCTTTCCCATGCAAGAGGGCTGGTGTTATAACGGTAAATTATTATGCTATAGTGTATATTCACCAGGTTAAAAAAAAAAAAAGCTTCTTATGGTTCACTGAGGACAATCCCTTCACAATCTAGAACCTGAAGATTGGATCTTCTGATAACATCAGAGAAAGACTATCCTGGCCATCCACACTACAGCAAAACTTTGGAGCCTTGAACCTTGGGTTCCTAATCTCACAACTGAGAAGGGTCCCTCCTCACTCCTGGAACTGTACACCCAGTGGAATCCTTAAGGTAAAACTAACCAGAAAAATTTCTCCCAAGAAGAAGATGACATCCTTGATGTAAACAGCTTTCCCCAAGATCACAGATCAATACTTCTACTAACAAGAGACTCATATCTTTGAATATGTTTTTCCTTGTTTATGCCTCTATGAACAATAGAAATGAAAAGGGGGTACATTATATGCACTTATATGGTATACTTTTGTTTGTGAAAAATTTTGCAGCCAGCTTTACACATGAATGAACTTAGACTTTTGTAGATAAAAGATAAAGGCCCAACGTCGGTGAGAAATTTTAGTGGTAAATACAATCCCTCATAATCAGTCAAAACTCCTCTTAACCCACATCATAGATTAAAGAGAATATTGCCAGGAGGCCTTCATTCTTTTAGAAGGACATCCTTTGTTAGGTCCTTTTTCTATGGTTTAGAATAAAATAGGCATTAATTAGAAATGTCTGCCTCATAATAGGCTCTACAGCAAATCGTACTTTAAAGGCTATCATTACACAACGGACTTTAAATTCTCTTGTGAAAGTTATATTAAATAATAGAATTGGCTAAACAGAAAAGTACCTGTGCAGCTGCTGGCACTTGTGGCCTATAGATAAATACATCAAATGTAGATTATAAAAATTCAGTTGTATGGGATTAATGAAAAAAACCACTTATTCACATGAGCAGACTCTTCATCTAGTCATTCTTTAATCTATTTAATTTTAGGTGGTTTGGTTTATTGGGATTCTGGATAAGAAGCATAGCCATAATAGTCTCCCTGGTGCACTATATTCTCTCAAAGATTTTAAATGTTTGCATGCACCCATTTCTAGAACATCAAATGGTCTATCTTCAACTGGAATGACAAAAGCTCAGAGAAATGTGCTATCATGAGGACTCCGTAACCTATGAATGACATACTGAGACCAGAAACCCAAAATGATGGTAACTGAGAGTGGCACTAAGGACCTAAGTTTTGGTCATACTCTCACCTAGGTGGGAAGCTGGCCATACGGGAGGAATTTTTTAAAAAACAGAATTATGGGAGGCCATTATTTTGGACTAAGCTCATGCACTAGGCTCCAGTGAATCAAACCAAACTATAATGGAGTCACTCGTGCTAAATGTGACATAATCAAACTAAGGCTTTAAGAAAAAACATAGATCCCAGAACAGATAAGGTTTTGTTTTTCTCCTGTAAACAAGATGTTCCCGCATAAGGAGGTACTACCCTCTACTCAGCCCTTATTCCCTCCTTGCAAAACCTGCTGCTCTACTGTTTCCCAATGGGTTTCACAAACATATAAGTACATTTATGATAGTGATAATAACATTAATGACTAAGGTTTTGGTCAATCTCTCAAATTTGAGAAAATGACCAAAAGGGGGGAATTGTTAAAGCAAACTATAATGATCTGAGAAGGACTTCATACTTGTGTATTAGAGTCCTTGTGGATGAACTGTAAGCTAGCTTAATAGTCAGACAAAACTGAAAACCTAATTTAATACTATGCACTGTAACAACAGCTGAGTGTTAGTCCCAGTGACCGTACTTCAACCATTCATAGGCTGTGGAGTGCTCAAACTGCATTCAAATAAGGCGAACGCCAAGCTGTAGCCAATCTCACTGTTTCTACACCTCACTTCCGATTCCTGTACGTCACTTTACCTTTTTTGTCTATAATTTTTTTCTGACCATGAGGCACTCCTGGAGTCTCTGTGAATCTGCTGTGATTCTGGGGACTGCCCAATTCAAGAATCCTTTATTGCTCCATTAAACTCTTTTAAATTTAATTTGGCTGAAGTTTTTCTTTTATCACAGGGAAGAATTACTAGAGCAAGTTCTTTGGTGGAAAGGAGGGGTGAAATTTAGTGCACAAGTGGGAAGTTTGGTTTTACATAGGAACAAGAAAAAATTGATCTTTAAGGCATAAAATCAGGTGAAGATGCTGTAGGAGTGTACAAATGGTGATATATGAAAATTGTGTTCTCACGGTATCTTGTTTTCATATCATCTTGCTCATATGTTTTCTTAACTAAACATTTTAAATTTTAATGTCAGTTTCACCAATCTGATTTTTATAGGCTTTGTAGTTTTTACATCTTTCATTAAAAAGTCATCCCTTAGTTGTTATGACTAAAGTTTCCCTTTACTATTTTATTCTATAAGTTTTGCTTTTTACATTTAGTCCTTTAATCTACCTGGACTATATTTTTTGAGTAAAAATTTTAAAAGGTAGGGGAAATACAGTGTTTTATTTTCAATTTCAAAAATTACAAAACTAATTGGGGATAATTAACATACTAATAATTTGTACCATAAAAATAAATGTAAGTGTATCTTTCCATTTGTTTTTTAAGTTTAATATCATTTAATACTGTTTATTATGATTTACTTTTTTAATAAAGTCCTGTAAATATTTCGTTAGAGTTATTTTAGGTACTTATTTTATTGTTAATACAGTAAATGGTATACATTATTTTAAAACTATTTAAATATCTGATTAAATGTACCAACCTAGAAAGAGTACAATTAAGAAATATCCATATTTTTATCCAAACACTGCCCTTAAACTGTTTAATTTCCTTTTTTCTTCCTCCCTGAATGACTCCTAATACAGAAGCCATCACTTTCAGCTACAGAAACAAATTTTATATCAGGAATTATGTGTTGCTTTCAGATATTAAAATATTAGTACAGTACAGTTCAATTTAAAATTTAAATCTAACTTTTAGTTCATGGATTTTGTCTTTCCTTGGCTCAAGACCTACTTATGCCTTGGAGACTTACACCAAGAGAACATTCTCTCACTGTTACTTCCTCATTCATTATTTTCTTAAACTCTGCAACTTCTGGGTTTTTCTTTCTTTTCAAACGTGCGGGTGATGTCAAAGCAAAAATTGAACCAGACAAAGCTAAACATGCAAGGAAAACTATTCAAGATACAGAGGAAAGAGGCCAGAATTCAGTCTGAGCTCACTACTGCTGAAATAAAGGACTAGAAAATTTTTAAGAGTTGAAGTAGGGGAATCTTAGGAAATCCCATTTTTTATCTGTAAGTTTTTCTAATGATTTATGCTGGTATTAGGAATGCAATTGATTTGTAAATATTGACTTTTGTGTTACACCAGAAAACTTGTGGAGCTCTTACGTTATATTAATTTATCATATGTTGTCTTAGGTGTTGTTTGCAAGCAATTATCTTGCCAGTAAATTATGATAGTTCTGTTTCTTTCTGACTTCCTTTTTTCCTTCATTTTTTACTTTCTGGGTTCACTAGGACCTCTTTTATGATGTTTAACCCAAGCAATGATGGAAAGCATTATTTTGTGCTTTCTGACTTCAAAAGGAGTAATTCTTCTTTGAGAATGAGACCTAACGTAAATTTTTGGGAAGATTCTGTTTGTCAGAAAAAGATAATACGTTGATAGTCTTAGTTTACTGAGAAATTTTACCTAACAATTTGATTTCCCCCCCGCTTTTTTTTTTTTTTTTGAGACAGAGTCTTGCTCTGTCGCCCAGGCTGGAGTGCAGTGGCGCGATCTCGGCTCACTGCAAGCTCCGCCTCCCGGGTTCACGCCATTCTCCCGCCTCAGCTTCTCCGAGTAGCTGGGACTACAGGCGCCCGCCACCACGCCCGGCTAATTTTTTGCATTTTTAGTAGAGACGGGGTTTCACCGTGGTCTCGATCTCCTGACCTAGTGATCCGCCCGCCTCGGCCTCCCAAAGTGCTGGGATTACAAGCGTGAGCCACTGCGCCCGGCCGATTTCCCCCTTTATAATGGGTTTGGAAATGTAATACTTATAACTTCAATGTACACAAAGTTAACACTGTTTTGTTCTGTATTTTTTCTTGTTCTGTATTTATGCATTTATTATTCCAAGATGAGTTAGAAACTAGTTTTGTTGATTTTGTTGTTTGTTTTGTTTTGTTTGAGACAGAGGCTTGTTCTGTTTTCCATGCTGGAGTTTAGAGGTGCAATCACAGCTCACTGTAGCCTTGCACTCCTGGACCCAAGAAGTTCTTCCATCTCAGCCTCCTAAGTAGCTGAGACCACAGGCACACATCACCAGGCTATTACTTTTTATTATTTTTTGTAGAGACAGGATGTCCTTATGTTGCCCAGGCTGGTCTCAAACTCCTGGCCTCAAGTGATCCTCTTGCCTTGGCCTCCCAAAATGTTGGTTTTACAGATGGCAGCCACTGCAACAGGACAAAGCTAGTACTTTTAAAATATTATTTTTACATTTATGTATTTCATTTCATACCTCTGGAATTAATGTTGGTGAATGCTGTGTCATGTGGATCTAACAATTTTCCTGATTTTTGGTGTTATTCGAATTGTCTATAACATTCAGTGTTGTGCTAGGATGTGCTTCTCAGCACTATTTTTGTATGATATAGTAATGATTATCATGAACTCTTGTGCCAGAATACTCAGTTCCAAAATGCAACTTCTCTACCTTTGGCTATGTGTCCTTGGTGAATATGTAATCACTTAGTGCCTTGTATACTAATTTTGGCTTTGAAGATGGAAAAAGAGGACACATATCAAGGACTGTGGACAGCCTCAAAAAGCTGAGAAGGATGCCCAGCTGGCAGCCAGCAAGGAAATGGTGACTTCAGACTTACAACAACAAGAAAGTGAATTCAACCAATGACCTGATTGAACTTGGAAGTCAATTCTTCCCCAGAGTCTCCAGTAAGGACCATGGCCCTGGGATGCCTAGATTTTAGGCAAACAACCACAGCAATAACAATAACAACAAAACACCTTTGTGGGACATATCACTTACAGAAGCTACAAAATAGTAAATTTGTTTCTTCTAAGCCAGTACTGTTAAGGTAACTTGTTGGGGTAGCAATAAAAAACTAAGACAAGGGCATTCATCAAAGGATGGTTTTGCACATTAACCGAGTTCATTTATGTCAAACACTATGAATGGTACCAAGCAGGTTATCAAGGGATAAATAAACCATGTTATTATTAGGCTAATCCCTCATTCACTCAAATCTGAATTTATTTATTACAATTTTATTGTACATATTAATGTCTGCTATAAAAGACACTCTCATATTATTTTCAATGTGTTTTTGGTTACACTCACTCATTTCTCCTTCTCACCCTGTCAAAACTGGAAATTTTATTAGAAATGATTTAAAATGTATACATTTGATTATCCTTTCAAATTCCATTAATGAAAAACATAGTTCCTGTAACTAGATTATTCTTATTAAATATTTCTATTTTTGTGCTCTTCCAAGAATTATTTTTGCTGTTTCTCTTATTCAATACATATTTATAACACTATAGATTATTTCAACTATATCATATACTTTAATTTTATTTTCAAGGATAAATATTATCCATGGTTGCATCTCATTCTCTGTCCTGAGTATGTGTTATATATTGTTGTCACACTCTCAATATCTCATATTTTATTTATTTATTTAATTACTTATTTTTAGATGGAGTCTTGCTCTGTCACCCAGACTGGAATGCAGTGGCACAATCTCGGCTCACTGTAACCTCTGCTTCCCGGGTATAAGGGATTCTGCTGCCTCAGTCTCCTGAGTAGCTGGGATTACAGGCATGTGCCCAGCTAATTTTTGTATTTTTAGTAGAGATGGAGTTTCACCATGTTGACCAGGCTGGTCTTGAATTCCTGAGCTCCAGTGATCTGCCCGCCTCAGCCTCCCAACGTGCTTGGATTACAGGCGTGAGCCACTGTGCCCGGCCCCATATTTATTTATTACACTAATGTTATGTCATTCTAATTATTTGTGTTTATTCCCTAAATTATGAGGCATTTTTACAGTTGTCATCTGTATCACCGATTCTATTTTGTGTAGTTTTCATTCAAAAATGGGTATATAATCTTAGGAACTTTTAAAATTGTCCTTATAATATTATCATATCCTAAAGAGATACTTTTTGTCTTTGACTTTGTTTTCCTCTCTCTCTCTCTGTGCTTTTTTTTATTATTATTTACCAGATACCATTCTATTTAAATGTATTTTGTTATAATCTCATATTTCCTCTATTTTTAAGGTCAGTATTTTCTTGAATTTTTGAGAATGCATATATTTTTCTTATTTGTCTTCATTGCTATGTCATTTTTATGTTGATTATTTTTTGTTGAGTTTATGATAAAATTCAGTTGCTCTTTGTTTGCTAATCCTACAATGCAGAGCGGTATGGGTTGGCTTAGGTTTTGACATAAACAGTATGGGCAAGTTATTTCTGCTTTTGTAATTCTTTGAGGCAAAAATGAACCTCAATCATAAAATATGTGTTTCCAGATCTCTGTTGTTTAAGATTCATATATCAAACTTAATTTTACTGAAATAAAAGGACTTTCTTTCTTTTCAAGATAGAAATTTATTGCTGGAATATTTGAAGCAGGCTGCAGTTCTTTCCTTTGCAGAAACAGTGCATGAGCCCCTGTAACCCCTAGCATACCACCCCTCCAAGTTTTTCTATCTCTTCTTTTCCCTGTAATGAACTTCACATCCTAATATGTAACAGGTCACTGGATGCCCATATAAGGCCTGAAACAGAAATGAGTAGGAGCTACAGCACCAATGTTGTCATATTCCTGGGAAGAAAGGAAGGAAGGAAGGAAGGAAGGAAGGAAGGAAGGAAGGAAGGAAGGAAGGAAGGAAGAAAGAAAAGAAAAAAGAAAGAAAGAAAGAAAGAAAGGAAGGAAAGGAAGGAAGGAAGGAAGGAAGGAAAAGAAAAAAGAAAGAAAGAAAGGAAGGAAGGAAGGAAGGAAGGAAGGAAAAGAAAAAAGAAAGAAAGAAAGGAGGAAGGAAGGAAAGAAGGAAGGAAGGAAGGAAAAGAAAAAAGAAAGAAAGAAAGAAAGGAAAGAAAGGAGGAAGGAAGGAAGGAAGGAAGGAAGGAAGGAAGGAAGGAAAACTGGCCCTGTTTGATGTGTGCATGTATTTTTGGGTGCAGAAAAGAATCGATATTTCCATTTTCTAGTCTAAGAAGATGTGTTTTCTCTGGGAACGCACAGAAATATACCATCATCTTGTTAACACCTTTCATTTTATGCTTTGAGGTTCTATCTCTGCTGTGGTTGGTGACAGCTCTTCAGACTCCTCGCAAATAAGTGCCTCGTAAATAAGGCACCAAGGACAAATCCCAGAGAGACAGAAATATGTGACCTTTCAGAGAGAGAATTAAAAATTGCTGTTTTGAGGAAGCTCAATGAAATCCAAGATAACACAGAATGAATTAAGAATGCTATCAGATAAATTTAACAAAGAGGTTGAAATAATTTAAAAAGAATCAAACAAAAATGCTGGAGCTAAAAAATGCAATTGAAATATTGAAGAATGCACCAGAGACACTAAACAGCAGGATTGATCAAGCAGGAAGACAGAATTAGTGAGCTTGAAAATAGGTTATTTGAAAATCCACAGTGAGAGGAGATGAACAAAAAGGAATAAAAAAGAATAAAACACCCCTACAAGATAGCCTCAAAAGGGCACAATAGTCTCAAAGCACAAATCCCAGAATTATTGACCCTAAAGAGGAGGCAGAGAGACAGATCAATAAGAAATAACTACACTTTTTCAAGACAAAGTATAATAAGATGTAAATAGAAACAACAAAAAGTTAAAAAGCAGAAGGAAGAAGTTAAAGTGTAGAGTTTTATTAGTTTTCTCTTTGCTTGTTTGTTGGTTTGTGCTGTCAGCATTAAATCGTAATCAGTTTAAATAATGGGTTATAAGATAGTATTTGCAAGCATCATGGTAACCTCAAATGAAAAAAAACACACAAAAGATAAAGAGCAAGAAATTAAAAGATACACCAGAGAAAATCACCCTCACTAAAAAAATACAGGAAGGAAGGAAAGAAGGCAGAGAATACCACAAACACACACACCCACACACACACACAAGCACACACACACACAGAATACAAATAACAAAATGGCAAGAGTAAAGCGTACGTCCTTATTTATTAATAATAACACTGAATGTAAATGGACTAAACTTTCCCATCAAAAGACATAGAATAGCTTAATAGATTTACAAACAAGACCCAATATCTGTTGTCTATAGGAAATACAATTCACCTATCGACACAAATAGACTGAAAATAAAGGGGTGGAAAAAGAGACACCATGTAAGAGGAAATGAAAAAAGAAGAGGAGTAGTTATACCTATATCAGAAAAAATAGATTTCAAGGCAAAAACTTTAAGAAAAGACAAAAAAAGTTTATTACATAATAAAAACGTCAATTCATCAAGAGAATAAGACTATTGTAAATATATATGCACCCAACACTGGAGTAACCAGACATATAAAGCAAATATTAATAAAGCTAAATGGAGAGAGACAGACCTCAATACAGTAGTAGCTGGAGACTTTAACACCCACTTTCAGCTTTGACAGGTCTTCCAGACAGAAAAACAACAAAGAAACATCAGACTTAATCACACTATAGACCAAATGGACCTAATAGATATTTATAGAATATTTTGTCTAATGGTTGAAGAATATGCATGCACCACTGCACTCCAGCCTGGGTGACAGAGCGAGACTCCGTCTCAAAAAATAAAAAAAGTCTTTTTTTTTTTTGACAGATGAGATTTCAGAGTTTTCATCACAGCCTGTATCTTAACTAATATAAAAGTGGCTCTTTGAAGTGGGGACCTGTCTTAGCATAATCCGAAGGTATGTGGCATTGACTTAACAGATGACATCAAATGAGAAAAGTGATATTGAAGATTTTTAACAATCGTAATTCATCTTTGCAATGGCAAAAGTCATCACCTGCAATAATAGAGAAAAAAAAAAAAACGTGCTTGTCACGTCAGCCAGCCTAGGGGATGAGACTAGAAAACAGGACTTAGAATACCAAAACTTATTATTTTGTGTCGGCTCTTTGGGATGGACATAGAAAATATATCATATGTGGTAGGTTAACATGTGAATAACCCAGCCAGTTTGTAATCAGTGATAAAGAAATAATTGGTTTTTGGGGGGTTAAAAAGCCACTGTTTCAAACTCCAAGGAATGAAAATGAAAGTTCTGATAAAATATCTCAGTTGAATAAGGAGAGAGAGAAACTTGTCTTCTCATTCTCTTGACATTGTCTTTTGCAAAACAGAAATTTTTAATTTCAGTAAGGTCTACTTTATCATAATTTCAGTAAAATCTACTTTATCAAGTATTTTTTCCATGGGCCATGGCTTTGGCATTTCTTTGCATTAAAAAAATGTGAATTGGTGATAATTATGCCTACATAACTAAATCTTCCTTCAGCTATAAAGGGAAACAGAAAACCTTCAAATAGAACAAAGAAATTGTTTTCTTACTTTTGAGCCAATATCTTCATACAATCTTGAACTTTTAGATGACTAACAAGTTATACAGAAGTTGTTTAGAAATGGCATGTGATGCCATTCCCTCTGAATCCAGTAAGGATCAAAATAAGGATTAAAAAATAACTTTGTAGTCAAAGTTTTATATAAATATATATATGAGGAAAATTAAAGATATCCAAGACATTATTTAAGGGTGGAGAGAGAGGCACGTTTGAGAAAGGATTTTCTAAATATAAACGGGTGGAAAAAGGGAAATTATTTTTTAAAGAAATGAGTTCAATAAATAGATTTTTGCTAATGATAATGAATAGGAATGTCCTCTGGAAAGCAAGTTCAAAAGGTAAATGAGTCCAGGAAATTACAATGCTACTTTTGGAAATAATTCTAGCTATATTTTCTAAATGTTTATAGATAATTTTTAAAAGAACATAAAGAGGCCCTCTAAACTCAGAGTTACGTAATGCTGTGACATTTATTTAAATCTGCTAGTATGAAAATAGGAAAAGAACAAGCAGGTCAAAGGTAGTTCAAAGATATTATTTCTCACAGAATATAAATTAAGGAACATTTTAAAAATATACTTTGCTTTTACTAAGAGACAAGCAAAGTAAACCAGTAATACTTTATCTGAAAGTAAATAATATATATGTACAAATGATAGCAATTAATATTTATAATTCTTTTTTATATTTGAATTATATTTTATTTATTTTTCCATTGGCACTACATGCAATATGGAAAAACAAACCCTACCTTACCCCTGCCCCTGACTTCTCCTTTTTCTCGCAGGGACAACTACTGCTGACAGTTCTTGGTAGTGCTTTTGAAGATACTCTTCAAGATATTGGAGACATATATAAGCATATAACATGTATTACATTTATGCACATATATATTTTATATAGCCAAAAAGAGTTCACTATATACAATACTCTGTATATTGATTTAACTAGCATTATATTTTGAAATTTATGTATAAATATATGTGCAGTTTATTCTTAACAGCTACAATTGTAGACATACATATACACAACTATGTATAGCTGGGTCATATTTAGATATTGTCAAATATCATATATTATTTCAAGTAACACAATTGCTATATTGCTATATCAGAGGGTAAGTGAAATACTAATTTTGATAAATATTTCTAACTGCATTATGGTTGAACTCCAAGCATCAGGTTAGACATTGCCTATCTTTCCACTTCCTCTAAGATTATGACATATAAATTTGGTTAGTGCCTAACCAAGCTATGAAAAATGGCATCATATAATTTTAATATAATTTTTAAAGTTATGAGTGAGATCAGTTTTCTGTTTGAAACTATTAAAACTGACTTAATTAAATTGACTGTTCATATTTTTTGTGCATTTGTATTGAGCTAATGTATCTATATTATGCATTTTTCATATTTATTTAACAGTTAGAGAATCTAGCCCTATTTATGTGATATGAATTGCAAATATTTTCCCACTTCTTTCTGTCATTTATGTTTACATATTTTTGTCTTCATGCAGGTTTTTTAAATTTATTTAACCTTATTCTTACTTTTATGATACCTAAATATTGTGTCATGTTTATTCATTCCAACATTATTAGAAAATCATCCTATATTTGTGGAACTTTTATGATTTAATTTATCATTCTTAATTTTAGATCAATTCAGAAATTTGAGGTAGATAAAATAGTAGAAGGGGTCTCAGCTTTGCTTTTTACATTGATAATCCTGTTGTCCCAAAATCATTCACTGAATAATTTTTTTCTCAGCTGATAAAATACATTAAGTTCAAGAGTATATTTCTCTCTAGACTTTCTATTCTATCAATCAATTCACCAATAAAACATTTTTAACATATTGTAATTTCAGAATCTATTTTATATTCAACTTTAGTGAGCCCTAGTGAATTCTCTTCCTTTATTGAAGTTTATTTACTGAATAGAATTTTTGTTTCTATGTTTCTGAAACCAAAAATAGTTTTTAGTATTTTATTGGATCATAGGAAATTTACATGGAAATTTAGGAAAAAATAAATTATATAATATTGAGCAGTCTTATCAAAAACATGACGTTATTATATTTTTTACATAATTTGTGTCCCAGGATACCATTTTTCTGCCTTTTTCATTTTTTTTAGTTGAGTCATCATACCTTTTACATGCCAAATGCAGGTCATAGTATACAAAATATCTTGCACAATTCCTCCATTTCCCTGATGGTAAATTGGAAAGCTATAGTATGATATGACAACTAGGATATTGATATTGATAAAATCCACTTACTCAGATTTCTCCAGTTTCATCTGGAGTATGTGTACATATATTAAGTTCTATACAAGCTTTTCACCTGAGTCCGCTGCTACAGTCAAAATAATGAACAGTTCTTACCTTAACATTCCTTCTGCTTTTATCCGTTACCTATCTTCCTCCTGCCACATTTTCCATCTCTCTAATTCCCAGTAACCACTACTCTGTCTTCCATTTTTAAAATTCTGTCATATCAAAAATGTTATAAAAATATAGTCATGTTGTACAGATGTATCTCAGAGACATCATGGGGTTTGGTTTCAGACTACTACAATAAAGCAGATATCATTATAAACCAAGTCACATGAAATTCTTGGTTTCCTAATGCCTATAAAAGTTATGTTTACCTAACACTGTAGTCTGTTATGTGTGTAATAGCATTATGTCTAAAAAACAATGTATACACCTTAATTAAAAATACTTTATTGCTACATAATGCTAACCATTATCTGAGCCTTCAGCAAGTTGTAGTCTCTTCGGTGGTGGAGAGTTTTGTCTTTATATTTATGGCTTCTGACTGATCAGGTTGGTGGTTACTGAATGTTTGTGTGGCTGTAACAATTTCTTAAGACAGCAATGAAGTTTGCTTTATCAATTGACTCTTCCTTTCATGAAAACTTCTCTTTAGCATGTGATTCTGTTTGACAGCCTTTTACTCACAGTAGAACTTCTTTCAAAATTGGAGTCAATATTCTCAAACCTTGCCACTGTTTTATCAACTATGTATATATCATTATAAACCATTGTAATGTTCTAAACTGTTTGTTGTCATTTCAAAAATCTTCACAGCACCTTCACCAGGAGTAAATTCCATCTCAAGAAACCACTCACTGTGCTCATCTATAAAAAGCAACCCCTCATCTATTCGAGTTTTATCATGAGATTTCAGCAATTCAGTCACATCTTCAACCTCCACTTCCAATTATACCTCTCTTGCTATTTCCATGATAGCTGTACTTGCTTCCTCCACTGAAGTAATGAACCACACAAAGTCACCCATGAAAGTTAAAATCAACTTCTTCCAAATTCCTGTTAAAGTTGACTTGTTAACCTCCTTTCATGGATCATGAATGGTCTTGATGACATCTAACGTGGTAAAACTTGTCCAAAAAATTTTGCCAAGTTCCATCAGAGGAGTCACTATTTATGGCAGCTATAGTCATACAAAATCTGTTTCTTAATAACACTTGAAAGTTGAAATTATTTCTTGATTCATGGTCTGCAGAATAGATACTTTAGCAGGCGTGAAAACAATATTATTATTCTTGTACATCATCATCAAAGTTATTGGGTGACCAGGTACATTGTCAATGAGCAGTAATATTTTAGAAGGAATCCTTTTTCTGCGCAGTAGTTCTCAACAGTGAGCTTATCATATTCAGTAAACCCATGCTGTGAACAGATGTGCTGTCTTCCAGGCTTTTTAGTTACATTTATAGAGCATAGGCAGAGTAGATTTAGCATAATTCTTAAAGGCCTTAGGATTTTCAGAACGATATATGAGCATTGGCTTTAACTTAAAGTCACCAACTGTGTTAGCCCTTAACAAGAGATTCAGCTGTGCTTTGAAGTTTTGAAGCCAGGCATTGACTTCTCCTCTCCAGCTATGAAAGTCCTGATGGATGATATCTTCTTCCAACAGTAGTCTGTTTCATTTACATGGGAAATCTGTTGTTTAGTGTAGCTACCATCATTAATGATCTTAGCTATATCTTCTAAATAAGTTGCTGCAGCTACTCCATCAGCACTTGCTGTTTATGTTACGGAGATAATTCTTTCCTTAAACCTCATGAACCAACCTCTGGTAAATTCCTACTTTTCTTCTGCAGCTTCTTCTCCTCTCAACAGTCTTTACAGAATGAAGCATGTTAGAGCCTTGCTCTTACATTGTTTTGGCTTAAGGGAATATGTGTAGCAGGTTTGATATATCTAGACTACCTAATCTTTCTTCATATCAGCAATAAGGCTGTTTCACTTTCTTATCATACATTTGTTCACTTTTGAATAGCACTTCGAATCTCATTCAAGTCTCATTCAAGAACATTTCCTTTGTATTCACATTTTGGCTTACTGTTTGGCACAAAAAGTCTAGCTTTTGGCCTATCTTGGCTGCCAACAAGCTTTCCTCATTAAGCTTAATCATTTCTAGCTTTTGTTTTCAAGTGAGAGATGTTCAACTCTTCCTTTCATTTGAACACATAGAGGCCATTGTGGTGTTATTAGTTGGCCTAATTATATTATTATTATTGTGTCTTAGAGGATAGGAAGGCCTGAGAAAAGGGAGAGATGGGTGAACAGCTGATAGGCAGAGGAGTCAGAATGCACACCACATTTATCAGTAGTTTAACGTCTTATATTTGTGTAGTTTATGGCACCAAAAAACAATTACAATAGTAACATCAAAGGTCACTAATCACAGATCACTGTAACAGATATAGTAATGAAAAAGTTTGAAATATTGGGAGAATTACCAAACTGTATCACACAGACAAGAAACGAGCACATGCGACCGGAAAAAATGGTACTGATAGACTTACTCAATGCAAGGTTGTCATAAACCTTCAAACTGTAAAAAATGCAATATCTGTGAAACACAACTAAGGTGAAATTAAATGAAGCATGCCTGTAATACATTTGGGGATGGTTTTTCTTAATTTTTACTTATCATAATTTCCTGGAAATTCACCCATGTTGTTTTGTGTATCAATAGTTCATTCCTTTTTATTGCTGAGTAGTGTTCCATGATATGCATATGCCACATTTATTGATTGTAGAAAATCTGAGGTGATTAAACTTTTGATTGTTGCAAGTAAACCTCTTATGAACATTCAGGTACAGATCGTTATGTGAACATAAGTTTTCGTTTCTCCAGGATAAATGCCCAGAACTGAAATTACTGGGTTATGTAGTAGTACTATGTTTAGTTTAGTTTATTAATAGAAGCCATGAAACAGTTTTCCAGAGTAGTTGCACTATTCTTCATGCCCACTACAAATCCATGAGTGAGCCAATTTCTCTGTATTCTTACCAGCATTTGGCATTGCCACTATTTTATATTTTAGTCATTCTGAAAGGTGTATGTGATGTCTCGTTTTGATTTTAATTTGAATTTTCCTGACGGATAATGATATCGAACATCTTTTCATGTATTTATTTGGATCTGCATATCTTCTTTGGTGAAATTTCTGCTAAGATTTTTGTTCATTTTTGAGTTAAATTGTTATTTGTTATATTTTGAAAATTCTTTATCTAGCTTAGATGTCAATACTTTGTCAGGTATGAGGCTTGCAAATATTTTCTCTTAGTCTGCATCTTTTCTTCTAGTCTTCTTCACGTGGCCTTTCACAAAGCAAGCAATTTTAATTTTGAATATGTCTAACTTAATAAATTTAACTTTTTATGAATTATGCTTTTGGTTTCAAGTCCAAGGACTTTTTTTCTAGACCTCAATCCTGAAGATTTTTTCTAAATCTCTATTTAGAAATAAAAATTTTCTCAAAATCTTTATTTGGGAATAAAATCTCAAATATTTTATTCCTGTTAATTTGATAGCTTTACGTTTTACATTTAGTCCGTAATCCCATTTGAGTTAACTTTTGCATAAGGTGCGAAATTTAAATTCAGCTTATTTTATTTTATTGTCATTTTTCCCTGTTGATATCCAATTCCTTCAGCACCACTTCTAGAAAGACCATTCTTCCTCCATTGAAATACTTTTGCTCCTTTTTCAATAATCAGTTGGGCATATTGGTGTGGGTCTATTTCTGGTTCTATTTTCTTCTTCTTTTTTTTTTTTTTTTTTTGAGACGGAGTCTCACTCTATTGCCCAGGCTGGAGTGCAATGGTGCAATCTCGGCTCACTGAAACCTCTACTTCCTGGGTTCAAGCAATTCTCCTGCCTTAGCCTCCCAAGTAGCTGGGACTACAGGTATGCACCACCACGCCCAGCTAGTTTTTGTATTTTTAGTAGAGATGGGATTTCACTATGTTGGCCAGGATGGTCTTGATCTCTTGACCTCATAATCCACCTGCTTTGGCCTCCCAAAGTGCAGGGATTACAGACGTGAGCCACCACGCTGGCCTCTGGTTCCATTTTCTGTTCCACTGATCTGTGTGTCTACTCCCTGGCAATAATCTTGATGACTATAGCTATGTCGTAAAAGTTAATTTAAGATAGAATTTTTCTTCCATTTTATTCTACCTTCTCATGATTGTTTGGTCTATTCTTGGTTCTATGCCCTTTTTATATATGTGTTAGAAGAAGCAGCTCTGTATATTAAAAACAGACTGCAGGGGTTTCCATAGAAATTGCATTAAACCTAAAGACCAATTTGGGGAAAAGCGATATCTTTATTATGTCTAATCTTGGAATCCATGAAGATTACATGACTCCATTTATTCATGTCTTTGATTTCTTTCATCAGCATTTTGTAATTTTACATACATAGAACCTGTTCAGATTTTGTTGTGTCTACTTAAATATTTACTTTTTTGGAACAATTATAAGTAATATTGTGTTTTTTATTTTGGTTTCTGTATATTCATACCTATACAAAAAAACACTATATTAAAAGTAATTGAAATCATACACAGTATGTTCTCTTATCAAAGTGGAATTAAACTAGGACTCAATAATCAAAAGTCAAGAAGAAAATTTCTAAATACAATGAAATTAAACAACACACTTTTAAAAAAGGAAATCTCTGGAAAGTTTTATTCAATAATTAAATGAACAAAAATTCAACTGAAACACATCCAAATCTGTGAGACACTGCTTAGGCAGTTCTGAGAGGAAAATTTATAGCACTAAATGTCTACATTAGAAACGAGCCAGCAATTCCTCTTCTGGGAAATGAAATCATCACCTTATAAAGACATCTATATTCCTATGTTCACTGCAGCATTATTCACAGTAGCCAAAGTATGAAAACAACCTAAGTGTCCATCAACAGATAAATGAATAAGACTGTGATATATATGCCTTAATTTTAAAGGCTAAATAATATTCATATATATACGTATATGATGAAATATTATATATACAAACATATATACACATACACATGTACACAGACACAATGGAATATTATTTAGCCTTAAAAAAGAAGCAGATACTATCATTTGCCACAACATGGATAAAACTGGAGGACATTGCAGTAAATGAAATAAGCCAGACACAGAAAGAAAAGTATTGCATGATCTCACCTACATGTGAAATATTTTTTTTAAAAGGTCGAATATACAGTGATAGAGAATAAAACAGTGGTTACCAGGGGTGGTTTAGGAAGAAGCAGATGTGGAGATGCAGTTCAAAGAATTCAAAGTAGAACATATTTATGATGAGTAAGTCTAAAGACCTAATGTACAACCCAAGAATTATAGTTAATAATAGTGTATTGTATTCAGGACATTTACTAAATTAGTAGATTATGAGTGTTCCTTCCATAGGGGAAAAATGGGTATCTATTTCAGGTGATGAATATGTTAATTTGTTTTACTATTGTAACCATTTACTATATATATATCATAACATTATGTTGTTTACCTTAAATATACAAATTAAAATTTATTTTACAAAAACTAAATAAGAAAAAGTTTCAAATCAATAACCTAAATTTCTACCTCAAAATAATAGAAAAAGGAAGCAAGCAGAAGGAAGGAAATAATAAACATGAAAACAGAAAATCAATGTAATTAAAAAGAAAAAACAATACAGAAAATCAGCTAAACAGATTCTTGTTCTTCAAAATATTGCTAAAATTGACAAACTCTAGAAAGAAAGAAGACATATCACTAATATCAGGAATGAAAAAGGGGATATTACCATAAATCCTGCAGCCACTAGAAAGAGAGTAAGGAACTGCTATAAATGCATTATACTCATACATTTGACAACTTAGAAGATACGAACAAATTCCTTGACATTTACAAGTTAATTGTTGGGCTTGCCATTCTACCCTCTATGACCTTCCCACTCATTATCTCCTATCTCAGTGACTTTAAACTCATTCATATGAGGCCCTCCATCCTATGGTACTTCACCTGTACTTCAAGACCCAGTCGACAAATCATTCTTCCCTGGAAGCAATTCATACATTTAAATTACCAAGGTAAGGTCACCATCACATATGTTCCCAAGCTGGGATATTCCACCAGTTTGGTCTCAAAAACTAAATATGTCTATGATTTCTTTATATGTGGTCATGGAAATCCCAGAGAGTATTGCTCTTTTCCCAAATTAGAGTCTGAAACCTTTTACTCTCATTTTCCCACACATTCTATGAGCCTCTACCACTAATATTTTATTTCTTAAGCTGGTTTATGACTGCATGGCATTTCCTGTATATTTTCTTTACATTTATATACTTTTATATTCATAAAATATCAATTAAAATGTTTAGACCCGGTCATTTATGAGTAGTCTATCTTTGTCAAATTTATTTCTTCTATGAAACAAAAGTCTTTAAACTTTTCTATCCCCTCTGAGGTCAGTTTGGGCATTTTTATTTTCCTCAAAGGTTATCTATTCCATTCAAATTTAATATGCAGTTTTACGCTTTGATTTTGTATTTGACATATAATTTAAAAAAGATTTCAAAGTATTTATTATTCTTTTTCAGATGGAAAATTTTTCTGCAAATATTTTTAATACATTAAGTTTTTTTGAAGAGATGCAACATCAGAGTTTTCTGTTGTTTTTTTGTTTTTTTCCTTTGGAGAATATGCCATCCTAGCACCTTAAAGAAAATATGTTTTCAGGATATATATAATTCATAATTCTATATGTGGAATTTATAATGCAAAAGTGAAATACAAATAACCAAAATATGATACAGTATAATTAAGATGTTTATCTAAAAATAAGATATTTGTTAAGATGTTATTGAAATATTCAATTAAGATTTTTTAATACTCTAAAATTTATAAAATTCTTGCCTTATAAATACTGAAGCTATTATTTGGTGTATGAATAGCCAAAATTGTTGCCTATTTTATTGCAGATTGAAATTTTATCATTATAAACTATCCATTTCTTGGGTATTTAATGCCATTTAAATTTAATTCAGAACTGTCTGACTCTGACATTATGACCAAGGTTCTTTATCTTTTTGGTATTTTTGCCATTAATTTTATTTTCAAATTCTTCAGACCATTTATAGTTATATCCCTTTTTAAAAACCATAAAATTGAAATAAGCAGCTTTTACTCATTAAAAATGCACTTATGAAATTACAGTTGTGTTTATTGATACAACAGATATATTTGGTCTTACTATCATTTCTATGCTCTGCTTTTGTATTTATTCTATTTATAAATATTAAAATCTAGTCTGCTTTTCTGTAATAATTTTGTATGTGTATTTTATCTGAGATTTTGGAAGGTTTGCATTTTTCATTCTTTCATTCCTTTTACGTCTTTAATTTAGCATTCACGATACACATAACTTTCTAATCTTAGACCTTGTCTATTAACTTCTAATTAGAGAATAAGAAAGGCACTTTTTCACTTATTTACTTCTGTATTTCTACCTGAATATCTTCAGATTATATTTTTTAAACAGGCTTGAGTTTTTAATTAATTTAGGTTTAATGAAAAATTTTAAAAGTTATCCATAAAGTTTCCATATATGTTCTCACCAAGTTTTCCCTATTATTGACCTCTTACATTAGTATGGTGATTGTTTATGGTTAATGAACCAATGCTGATACATTATTATTAGCTAAGTTCTGTGCTTTAGTCAGCATTTTTTTAAATCTAATTTACTTTTCTGCTTCAGGATCCCATATAGGATAACACATTACATTTAGTTGTCATGACTCTTCCTTGATGTGATAGATTTTTACTCTCCTTATTTTTGCTACCTTAAATGTTTGGAGGATTACTAGGTAAGTCTCTCTACTGAAATTTATCTCATGTTTCCTCATGGTTAGCACAGGGTTATGGGTTTATGGGAGGAAGATTACAGAAACAAAATTTCATTATCTTCTCATAATATCAAGAGTACAAGCTGACAACATGATTTATCTACTGCTGACATTGACCATGATCATCTATCTGAGGTAGTGTTTGCCAAGTTTATCTCTCATAAAGATTTTTTTTATCTACTTTCCATACTATGCTTTCTGTATGGAAGCCATTGTGTGCAGACTACACCTAAGGAGTAGGGATTTATGCCCCCGTATCCCACTTGAAGATGGATTATTTATATAAATTATTTGAAATTGTTCTGCAAAGGAGAGTGTCTCTTCCATCTTATTGATATAGATAAATGATTCATTCATTTACTCTCCTTGTTCCATTTACTCAAGGTATAAAGTAAATAACCATGATTTATCTATATAAATGATATCTATATCTAAATCACTGATAACTATATCCAGTATACCTATTATATCAAGGTATAAATATCCATGAGTCTATACTGATTTAGATAAATCACTGATATATCTATATTATATTTATAATACAATATTATAAATCGTGGTATCTGTATCTAAATATAAATAATATATTAAAATTTACATTGAAATATTATAATATTTACATTTAGATATAGATATCACTGATTTTGATATTTACTTTAAAGCTTGAGTTTATAATCCAGTACTAATACATTTATTTTGTGGTTCAAATGGTTTCAGATTGGGGGAGCCTTTCAGTCATTGGAGGGGCTTTCAGGTAGCTCCTATGCCCCTTTGACCACCAGCAATAACAATGTTTAGCTTTTTTCATATGTTTGCTGGCCACGTAAATGTCTTTTTTTGAGAAGTGTCTGTTCCTTTGCCCACTTTTTGAAGGGGTTGTTTTTTTCTTGTAAATACGTTTAAGTTCCTTGTAAATTCTGGATATTAGACCTTTGTCAGATGAGTAGATTGCAAAAATTTTCTCCTATTCTGTAGGCTATCTGTTCATTCTGATGATAGTTTCTTTTGCTGTGCAGAAGCTCTTTAGTTTAATTAGATCCCATTTGTCAATTTTGGGTTTTGTTGCAATTGCTTTTGGCATTTTTGTCATAAAGTCTTTGTCCATGCCTATGTCCTGAATGGTATTGCCTAGGTCTTCTTCTGGGCCTTGACATCACTGGTCATTAGAGAAATGCAAATCAAAACCAAAATGAGATACCATCTCATGCCAGTCAGAATGGCGATTATTAAAAAGTCAGAAAACAATAGATGCTGACAAGGCTGTGGAGAAATAGGAATGCTTTTATACAGTTTGTGAGATGTAAGTTAGTTCAACCATCGTGGAAGACAGTATGGTGATTCCTCAAGGATCTAGAACAAGAAATATCATTTGACTCAGCAATCCCATTACTGGGTATATACCCAAAGGAATATAAATCATTCTACTATAAAGACATATGCACCCATATGTTTACTGCAGCACTATTTACAATAGAAAAGACATGAACCAGCCCAAATGCCCATCAATGATAGACTAGATAAAGAAACTGTAGCAGATATACACATGGAATACTATGCAGTCATAAAAAAAGAATGAGATCATGTCCTTTGCAGGGGACATGGATGAAGCTGGAAGCCATCATCCTCAGCAAACCAACACAGGAACAGAAAACCAGAAATCACATGTTCTCACTCATAAGTGGGAGTTGAACATTGAGAATGCATGGACACAGACAGGGGAACAACATACACCAGGGCCTGCTGGGAAGTGGCAGGATGAGGGGAGGGAACTTACAGGATGGGTCAATAGGTGCAGCAAACCACCATGGCACACATATACCTATGTAACAAACCTGCATGTTCTGTACATGTATCCCACTTGTTTTTTAGAAGTAGTAAACTAAAAAAATAAAAAATAAAAAAATAAAAAAATTTGCTCTTTCTTATTTTCTGGCACTACAAGATATTCCAGGCTAATTTTGTGTATTTCCTGTCACAATCCTAGAATCAGCCATTTCTCCAAATAAATCTGGGTCCATTTACTGCAGAATGGTATCAAAACCCAAAATCTGGCTGCTATGTATGCTTGCTGATGTTGAGGGTCACTGCTTCTAGGCTCTCTAGACTCATAGGGCAAAAAATGTACCTGCCTATGATTACCCAGGTGTATACAAATATTTATATATATTTCTACATGTAACAATCTGTATTTATATGTTTTATTCTCTATCTCTATACATTTGACTTTTTGATTCCACATATAAGCAAGATTATGTAATATTTTTCTGTGTCTAGCTTATCTCTATGTCAGGCTTATTTCATAATGTCCTCCAGTTTCATGAAAATGACAAGATTGCCTCCTTTATTCAGGTTGTTTAATCATGAAATATGTGGGAATTTCCCAGCTATTTTTCTGCTATTGACTTCTAACTTAATTTCATTGTGTTATGAGAACATCCCTTGTATAATTTATATTATTTAAAATTTATTAGGTTGTGTTTTATGGCCTAGAATGTGCTCAGTCATGGTGAGTATTTCGTGCGAACTGGAGAATAATGGGTGGTCTGCTACTGTTGGATGGAGCTTTCCACAAATGCCATGTTTCAGGTAGCAGCAACTTTCTTTACAAGTGAGTTTTCGTATTCTTTGCTTTCTTCTAGACAACCGAGACCAGCAACTGTAAGACTGCTTATCCTGTAGTCTCTTTCATCATCGCTGTCCTCCTGCCTCACTGAGAAAGAATTCCTTCCAAAGTTTGCCTTCTAATTTATCAGAAAACATCATCTCTTTTGCATACAACGTCACAAAAACATCATATCTTTTGCATATCCTTGGATTTTTAAAAAATCAAATGGAATTATTCCCAGACTATGCACTGATGGAGATACTGTTTCAAAGAAAATATAAAGATTGCCTGAAAAACAAATCTGCATCCATTTGGAGCAATTGCTTCTACAGAATAATTTGTGACCCACACAAATTATTCTGTAGAATACAGTGCTAAGTAGGTAATGTACTGTGTAATACAGCGCTAAGTAGGTCAATGCGCTGTGGTTAGGCAGAGAAATATTTTAAAAAGTTTTGTCAGGAAGGGCCACTTAATAACATGAGAGTTGCTTGACATTACCCTAATAGGAGTATTCTAAATCATGCCCTAAAGTGAATATACTTGAAAAAAGTTCTGTTTCTAATAAATAGCATTATGTACATGATATAAATAATAAAAGGTAGAATGTGTTGATAAAATTGCCGGAGGCAGTATAAATAACTAGAAAAACAACATTCAAAATTAAATGCTTTGTTATATTATGCTAATTATAAAAGCAATAATTTGTCACCCATTGAATATTTTGTATGAAATGTTTATTATAATAATGAATGTAATTTAAAAGAAATGGAGACACTGATGAGGCAATAGAGGTTAAATGGTCTCAATATTCTTTTTCTTAAGCAAATGTGCTCAACAACCATTTACAGTATGCAATTTTTAACCTCTTACAAAACAGAACTATTACCAAAAATGATAAACATGACAGCAATTTAAGCATTTTTTTAAAAAGAGATCTCTAACTTTACATAATCTCCTGGTACTGAAATGCATATTATTTTAAATGAGTGTTATTTACTTAATAATCTGTAAAAAGTCATCTGACTCCTCCACAGATTTTTCTTATGCCAAAGTGTATTAGAGTCCTTGCAGTGAAATATTAAACCCTTAGGTTATAAAACTTATAAATGAGCCATAACTGTCGATTAGGTCAGTACAGGTGCTACATACGGGCCATCCTTTGGTTAAAATCACCTACAATATTTCACAGATAAAAATATCAAGCCTGTACTGCAATGATTTACTATAAAAAGAAGATGCCATAGAAATGAAATGCATATATATTTTCCTTTCAAAAAGGTGTGAGATGTCTGAAAAATTAACTTCTAAACATTTTACAATGCATTATATTCCAAGAAATATTCCGAATCTTTAAATGTTTTAGAATGACATATATTTAGATTATTCAGATTTCATTCTAATTTATTTCCAGTTATGCCAGAATAGGATTGGAGGAATTATCTTAATTTATACCTACACCTGGAGGAACAGGACCAAAGATAGAGAAAGGAAATTAGCAATGTTGTGAAGTGAAAGAAACACAGAACTGTAAATTCAGAGATCTTCATTGTAATCTAAGCTCTGCTACTAACTAGCTGTGTTATCCAGGCAAGGTATCTTACTTATTGTATCTTCAGTCTGGTTTTCTCTAGAAGAAAGATATTAAAGTGTAATTTCTAAGGACAATCTCTGAGATAAATCAAGTTCTCAGTTATGAATGCCCAATCTTTTTTAAAAAATTGAATTTCAAATTTAGACACAATTTTTAGTAAACAAAATACATATGGGAGTGCTTAACATTTCTAAATCTACCAGTAAAGTCTCAAAGAAGGACCCTTAGCTAAATGGTAGAGAGAAAACATCAAAATAATTATACATTTCAAGATAATTAAAAAGTAATAAATTTGTTAATCAAAAATGAGGTTAATATTGAATTGAGAAATAGAACAATTACATAATTCCAAACTACTTTTGTTAGTTTTTTATTTAAAAAAATTCAAAATATTTAGATTTACAGAAAAGTTGTGTAGTGAAGATAGTTTTCATATGCTCTATCCCGTTTCCTATATTACTAACGTCTTAAGCTAGTATCATACATTTATCACAATTAATGAAACAGTATTGATCCATTCTTTTGAACTAAAGTTTCATTCTTTATTAAGATTTTTTTAGTTTTTACCTATGTTATTTGTCTGTTCCTGGTTTCCATCCAGAATATCACATTTGTTTTGTTGGCATGTCCCTTATGGCTCTTCTTGGCAGTGACACTTCCTCAGGCTTGCCTAGTTTTTGATGATCTTAACAATTTTAGGTATACTGGTCAGGTGTTTTACAGAATTCAGTTTTCTCCAAGGTACTATTTTTCTCATTTCATACCTGTGCTTTTCTGAAGAAAGTCACAATATACAGACCATGTTTCAGGAGAGGGAAGTGAAGATTAACCTCCTTTAGGGCACTGTCTACATTAAGTAATTGGAATTCTTCTGCAAGGGAGATTTGTTTTTTGTCTCCTTTTATTTATTTATTTATTTACATCAGTATGGACTCATGGATATTTATCTTATATTCTAAGTTTTGATCCAATACAACTTTATTTTGTTGATTGAATTTTTCAGTTTTGGCTAATAAAATCTCTTACATTTGACTATGGTATCTCTTCAACATACTTCCAGAATTGTACTTTTTTTTTTTTTTAGTATTTTATTACATTCAGTCACTATAAGATATACCAAGACTATCTTGCATATTTCCTGCCGTAGTCCTAGAACTAGCTATTACGTTGGTGTAAAAGTAATTGCGGCTTTTGCTATTAAAAGTAATGTTTCTCTGAAGAGACCTGTTTAATTTTTTTTAATTGCACATGCCATTAGAAACGAAGATCTTGAATCTTCGTTTCTAAGTAGTGTGTGTCATCATAGTGCATTGCTACTGAGATGTCATTACTTCTATACTCTCTTAGCTTACAGACAAGAAGATACATGTACATATATACACTAACCTGTGTACATGCACGTATCTATACATAGTACTCTATTTGGGACCAGCGCAGTGGTTCACGTCTGTAATCCCAGCACTTTGGGAGGCCGAGGCGGGCGGATCACGAGGTCAGGAGATCTAGACCATCCTGGCTAACACGGTGAAACCCCTTCTCTACTAAAAATACAACAAATTAGCCGGGCGTGGTGGCACGTGCCTGTAGTCCCAGCTACTAGGGAGGCTGAGGCAGGAAAATCGCTTGAACCCAAGAGGCGGAGGTTGCAGTAAGCCGAGATCGTGCCCCTGCACTCCAGCCTGGGCGACAGAGTGAGACTCCATCTCAAAAGAATAATAATAATACTCTATTTATGGATCTGTGCCTGCATTAAGCTAGATACGAGTTCATAATGATGCCCCTAAGTCAAATCACTTACCACATGGATCATCCCAGGCTTACTGTGTATTATAACCTTCCACTCTAACATTGAGAAAACTGTTCTCATTCACCATCCATTTTTCAATTCTAGTATACAGATCTAGCAGTTTTCAATTCTAGTATACAGATCTAGACTTGTTAGCCAATAGTCTTACTGGAAACAACTTTGTTAACTAGACTATAATGCTTATATATTGTACCTTTTAATCTGACTATCTCCATCATTTCCAAAGTGACTTAGGTCAGCACCGTTTTCCCCTGACTCCATTAGGTAAGATTATTCTATACATATGCAATAACATTAGATTTTTTTCATTGTCTGCATTCTATCCTGGGATCTCCCAACTACATAAATATTCATTTGTCATTTCCATACATTAAGGTCCACTCTATGCTATATAATGCATGGGTTTCAACAAATTATAGTGCCATGTGTCCTCAATTACAGTATCATATACAGCAGTTTTAAAGCCCTAAACAATCTCATGTGGTTTACATATTCAACTCTCTCTCCCTGCAAACCCTGGCTAGCAGTGATCTTTTTTACCATGTTTATTTTTTTTTCTTTTTCACTATGTCATATGATTTGGTCTGAATATTTGTGTTCTCTTAAAATTCTGTTGTTGAAATACCCCCAAGTTGATGGTATTAAAAGATGGGACCTTTGGAAGCTGATTAGGTCATCCACCCTCATAAATGAGATTAGTGGCCTTATAAAAGAGACCACAGAGAGATTCCACTCCTCTTCCACCATATAAGGGCAACACAAAAAAAGACAGCCATCAATGAATCAGGAAGTGGGTCCTCAGCAGACACTGAATCTACTGGCACTTGGTCTTGAACATGCCAGCCTCTCAAACTGTGAAAAATAAATTTTGGTTGTTTATAAACCACCTAGTTTACAGTATTTTATTATAGGAGACCGAATGATCTAAGACATCATATAAACAAAAGCCTGCACTATGTAGCCTTTTCAGACTGACTTATTTCTTTAAGCAAAATTCATTTAAGTTTCTTCCATGTTTCTGCATATCTGGCTAGCTTATTTTCTTTTACTGGTAAATAGTATTTCATTGTATCATTGTTCTACAGTTTGGTTACCTATTCACCTATTGAAGTATATCTTGGTTGCTTCCAAGTTTGGTGATTATGAACAAGGATGCTATTAACACCTATGTGAAGGTTTTTGTGGGGACCTATATTTCTAATTCAGTCTGGTAAATACATAGGCATTCAATTACTAAGATCACATGGTAACCCAATGCCTAGCTTTATGACCAACTGTCAAATGAACAACCTTCCAATATGTCTGTGCTTTTTTGCATGTCCATCAGCAATGAGCATTCTTGTCGTTCAGCATTCTTGCTCACTATTGGTAGCGACAGGTTTTTATTATTTTAGCTATTTTAATAGGTATGGAATGACATTTCCTTGCTGTTTTGATTTGCAACTCCCTAGTGACAAATGGGATTGTTTGTAGAAAAAACACAAATTGTTTTTCCTGTGCTTTCTCAGTACAGTGATCAACACAGAAGAGTTCTGTGACCACATGTGTGGGGAATTCTCCTCATCAACAAGCAAACAATCAATTCCGCAGTGAACACCATCTGAGTCTCTTCTAATTCAATTCAGTTCTGATGCTATCTACCTTGAGATAGTGTCAAATGTCACAAGATGCGAGCTCTGTTCTCCAGCCTGCCCCCACTTCTGGAGCTAACCACAAGTCCTAGGTTGTTTTACCTGTGCTTCTGACCAACTAGCTATAAGGTGGGGATCCTACAAATCCCTCCTTGGGTTTGGTTAGTTTACTAGAGTGGCTCACAGAACTTAGGGAAGCACTTACTTATGCTTACTGGATTATGATAATGGATTTTACAGATGATATAGATGAAGAAATACTTAGGATAAAGTATGGGAGAGGTAATAAAGCTTCCATACCCTCCCCAGGTATGCCATCCTACAGGAACCTCCATGTATTCAGCTATTGCAAAGCTCTCCAAACTCTACCCTTTGGGGTTTTATGGAGGCATCATTATGTAGCTATGATTGATTAAAACATTGGACATCGGTGATGATTTAACCTTCAGCTCCTTTTCCCTCTCTGGAGAATGGGAGGAGAAACTGCGGACCAGCCCTTATCCTGAAGCTACCTAGAAGCTGTCAGCCACCAGTAAACTTATACCTGATATTCTCAGTATTTTAGGCATTATATGCAAGGAAATGGGGCTGAAAACTAAATATATGTATTTTACAATATCACAGGGGTTGAACTTTTCATATGCTTATTTTCCACTTGTATATCTTCCTGGTGAAGTATATTTTCAGATCTTTTGCTCATTTTTAAATTGGGTTGTTCATTTTCTTATTCTGAGATTAAGATGCTTTGTATATTTTGGATCCAGTTCCTTTATGAGATACATGGTTCTCAAATATATCTCCCAGTCTGTGACTTGCCTTTTGTATCTTGTGAAAGTGTCCTTCAAACAGTGAAAGTTTTGAATTTTAATAAAGTTCAACTTATCTATTCCTTCTTTAATGGATTGTCCTTATGGTTCTTTTAAAAAATTCATCACCCAAGGTCACCTGAATTTTCTCCTATATTTTCTTTTAGAATATTTACAGTATTAAATACAGCATTTTGCATTTAAGTAGGAGAGATGTGAGGTCTGTGTCTAGATTTTTTTGTTTATTTGTTTGCTTGGTTGGTTGTTTATGATGAATGTCCAATTGCTTCAGCACTGTTTGTTAAAAAGGAAAGCACTGAGTTATTTCAACAGTAGTATTCTTTTGTCAATACCATGGTATGTTGAATACTGCCACTTAAGGGTAAGTCTTAGAATCAATTACTGTAGTTGCCCAACTACGTTCTAGGAAGAACTGTTTTTCTAGTGCTTTGTAGAATGCTTGCTTTTCAATATAAATTTTAGAATTGATTCGTCAATATCTATAATATATTTTGCAGGTATTTTGGCTGGTATTGCATTGAGTCTATAGATCAACTTGGGAATAACTGACATCAGGCCTCCAATCTATGAACATAAGATACTTCTTCATTTTTTATATCTTTGATTTATTTAATCAAAGATGTGTACATTTCCACATAAAGACCCCGTTGTATATATTTTGGTAGAATAAACCTATTGTCTTGGTCCCTTTGTGCTGCTATAGTAAAATACCTCAAACTGGGTAATTTATTTAAGAAAACCAAAAATGTTTCACCCCAAAATATACATTTTTGACATATTTTGAGATGGCTATTTAGAGGGACTGCAAACACAAAAACAGCCCTAAAAAGCTACTCTTTTGTGAGGGAGATTTGCATCTGTAGAGGAAATAAAGTGAGATAAACAGCAGATGCAATCTGGCCTTCTCTGAGGACCCTTCTTGGATCTAGGAAAGATTAACTGAGAGTCTGACACCTTTGAAAGTCTAACAGAGAAACTTATCCCACAGGCTACCTTGTATTCTTTCTGAGAGTTTCTACCTGTGAGGTTTTATCTGCATAACAAGACCTCTTTGCTCTATGCCTTTCTTTCTTGCTCCCTTTATAACTTGTCTTGCCTTGCTCCAAGCCCCTATTCTTTCTGTAACCTCAAGACAGTATAAAAACATCAACCTTTTGGCCCTTTCTCTGAGTCGTCTTATTTTGTATGGCTTCCATGCATGTGTATGCACATTAATAACTGTGTATGCTTTTTACCTGTTAATCTGTTTCTTTTGTAAACCCAAATGATCAAATATTCAGGGAAAATATTAAACTGCCCTACATGATAAATAAAAGAAATTTATATCTTGCAGTTCCGGAAGCTGAGAAGTCCAAGATCAAGGCACCAGCAGGTTCAGTGTCTGGTGAGAGCTGCACTCCGCTTTAGGATGGTACCTTAAAGGCTGTGTCCTCACATGGTGGAAAGCAGAAGGGCGAGAAGAGCCTAGTTAGTTTCCGTTCAGCCTTTTTATAAGGTTGCTAATTCCATTCATGTAGGCAGAACATCCACGGCTCAATTGCCTGCAAGGCCTCACTTCTTCAGTAATGCTGCATTGGGGTTTCAGTTTCGAAGGGGACACAAACGATAAAACCATAGCATTTCTCCTTTGGCTCCCCAAAATTTGTATCCTTCTCACATACAAAACATATTTATTCCATCCCAATAACCTCCAAAGTCTTCATTTGTTCTGGCATGAACTCAAGAGTCTAAGTCCAGCATCTCCTCTAAATCAGGTATGGATGAGACTAAAGGTACAATTTATACTAAGCAAATTTCTCTCCAGCTATGAATGGGTAAAATCAAAAACAAGATATTGTTTCCAAAATACAATGGTGGCCCAGGCATAGGATAGACATTTCTATTCCAAAAGGGAGATATAAGCAAAAAGAAATGGGTAACAGGCCACAAGTAAGTTCAAAACCCAACAAAGTAGACATTAAATCTTGAGGATTAAAAATCTTCTTTGACTTGATGTCCTGCTTTCTGAACAGAGGTGGGGCCTCAAAGCCCTGGGAAGCCCCGTGTCCATGGCTTTGCTGCATGCAACTCGCACAGCAGCTAACAAGTTGGAGTCCAGTGCCTACGGCTCTCCCAGTCTGGCATTGCACACTGGTGGCTCTACAGTCCTGGGGTTTTGGGGGTTGCCTCAACCCCACAGTTCTATTGAGCATTGTCATAGTGAAGATTCTCTCTACAGTGGCCCAACTCGTGTGGTGGTTCTCTGCCTAGACACAAGGCTCTCCTATGCATCCTTTAAAATCGAGGTGGAGGCAACCATGCCTCCACAGCTTGGCTGCTATGTGCACCTTCAGAGTTAGCACTATGTGGATGCTGCAAGGATTAGAGATTGTACCTCTGGTGTGGTGGTCTGACCTGCACCTGGGAGCATTTGAGCTACAGCTGAGGTGGCCAAGGAGCACTGTGCTGAAATGTGAAGGGCAGAAACTTGGAGTCGACCTGGGCTGCAAGCCTTGACATCCAAAGGGTGCCCTAAGCCCCTTCCCTGAAACCTCTCCTATCAAGGCCCTGGCATTCTGGGCCCATGATGGTAGTGGCAGCCTCAAATATTTCTAAAATGCCTTCAGGGTTATTCTTCCATTGTTCTGATGAATAATATCTAGCTTTCTTCTATCCATAATCATCTCCCTATCAAATGTTCACTTATCCAAACTCTTGGCATTTTTTTTTTTTTTTTTTTAACCAGAATTAGGATTTTTATTCTTTACATGGCCAGGCTGAGAATTTTCCAGATCTTTTAGTTCTGCTTTCCTCTTGATTATAAATTTCATCTTTAATTTGTTTATTTCTTGGTTTTATTTCAAGTAGAAGAAAGGTTTTATTTCAAGGAGAGAAGCCATGCATCACCTTCAACACTTTTCTTAGATACTTCTGCAAAATATCTTAGTTCGTCACTCACAAGTTCTGCCTTCCGCAAGGCAGGAAGTAGGTCATAGACACAATTCAGCCAAGTTCTTTGCTACTTTATAACAAAGATGGCCTTTCTTCTGGTTTCCAGTAAGATATGCCTCCTTTCCATCCGAAACCTCGTAAGAATGACCTTTACTGCTATTTCTACCAACATCTATCTGATCATGACCACTTAAGTCATCTCTAAGAAGATTAAGACTCTGTCTATAGCTCTCGTTTTCTTCTGAGCCCTTATCAGAATGCAGTTGTTTCAAGCATGCATCCCCAAACTCTTCCAGCCTCTACACATTACCCAGTTCCCAAGCCACTTCCACATTTCTTAGGTATTTGTTTTAGCAAAGCCCCACATCTGGTACCAGTTCCTGTCTTGGTCTATTTGGGCTGCTATAACAAAGTGTCACAGAGTGCATAGTTTATAAACAATAGAAAAATTTATTTCTCACAGTTTTGCAGGTTGGGAACTCCTGCAAAATTAGGGCATTGGAAGGTTTGTTGGATGGAGCAGTCTATAAATGTCAATTATATCAAATGCATTTATAGTACTGTTAAGGTCAACTGTATCCTACTGATTTTCTTTCTGCTTGATCCATCAATTACTGAATAAGTGTTATCAATGCCTCCACCTGAAATAGTAAATTTGTGTATTTTCCTTGTAATTCTATCAGTTTTTCCTCATGTGCCTTGATGCTCTTTTATTTGGTTCATATACATTTAAAATGTTCATCTTAAGTGATTAAACCATTTATCATTATGAAATGCTCAGTAATCTTTCTTGTTCATAAGTCTGCTTTGACTGAGTAAAATATAGCTTAACCAGCTTTATTTTGACTAGTATTATGTGATGTATCTTTCTCTATCCCTTTGTTACCCATATATCTGTGTCCTTGACTCTAAAGTGAGTTAGTTTCAGGAAATAAGTATTGGATCTTGATTTTTTATCAACTCTAGTAATCTATCTTTTAATTGATGTATTTAGACCACTAACATTTAGAGTAATTATTATAGTTGGATTAATATATACAGTATTTGTTTTCTATTGGTCACATTTGTTTTTTTTCCCTTTTCCTTCTCCTTGTCTGCCTTTTCTGTTTGTTTTTTTTTAATTTAGCATTTAAATTAAGCACATCAGCTATTTTGCCTTTCAAAAATTATTTGTTGCTCTAGAGTTTTGACACACATTCTATCTTCAAATCATATATCATTTTAAATGTAGCACAGATACACTGTAATAGAGAATTCTCAATTTTTCCCTCTTGTTCATTCTGACATTGCTGTTTGTATTAGTCTGTTCCATTGCCATAAAGGAATACCTGAGACTGGGTAATTTACAAAGAAAAGAAGTTTAACTGGTTCATAGTTCCATGGGCTATACAAGAAGCATGGCAACAGCATCTGCCTTTGAGAGGACCTCAGGAAGCTTCCACTCATGGTAGAAAGTAAAGGGGGAGCAGGTGCTTCACATGGTGAGAAAGAGATCAAGAGAGAGGCGAGGAGGTGCCACATGCTTTTAATCAACCAAATCTTGCACGAACTCACAGAGTAACAGTTCACTCATCGCCATGAAGAGGGTACCAAGTCATTCATAAGAGACCTGCCCCCATGAGCCAAACACCTTCCACCAGGCCCCACTTCCAACAGTGGAAATAACATTTCAACATGAGAGTTGGAGGGGACAAAGATCCAAACTATATCAATGTTATTCATTTTACTTATCCATATAATTCCCAAAACATTGTTAATATTATTACTTTAAGAAAGCAGTTACTTTTAAGATCAATAAATATAATTGATCTTTTATTTTTTCTTATTATTCTTTCTCTCAGCTTGATCCAAGTTTGTGGCTTACATTCTTTTCTTTCTGCCTGTAGAATATCTACTAAATTTTTTTGCAGGGAATATCTGGTTGAAAATGAACACTCAATACATAAAAAAAGAATTATGTCTTTTTTTACATTTGAAGGACAATTTTAATGGATGTAAATTTTTAAAAATACTCTAAATATATTAACAGTAAGGTATATTTAAATATTTTTCACCACTCTATTCTTTCTTCCATGGTTTCTGATAAGTCATCTACTGTAATTCTTGTGTTTGTTCATCAGTAGGTAAGGTGCCCTTTTTTCCTTCTGGCTTTGTTTTAAGATTTCTCTTTGTCTTTGGTTTTCTGCAGCTTAAATATAAAATGTGTAGCTGCAGCTTGTTTTTTCTCAGTAGTTGTTCTGTTTGGATTTGTCTAGTTTCTTGGATCTGTGTTTTGGTCTCTGTCTCAGTTGTTATAATTTCAAATATTTCTTCAGTTCCTTTCAATTTATCTTCTGTCATTCTAATTATACATTTTTACACTTTTGAAATCATCTCAAAGGTCTTGTATATTCTTTTCTACTTTATTTTTATTATTTTTTCTCTTCATTTTTCACTCTGTCATGTTAGTAATGTTTGTGGAGGGTGAACATTCTCTAATCTTCTAATTAAATCTGATTATTTTAGTGGCCTGTGTTGGGAGCAAGCCCCTCAAAATCCGGCCATAAACTGGCCCCAAGACTGGCCATAAACAAAATCTCTGCAGCACTGTGATGTGTTCGTAATGGCCCTAACGCCCAAGCTGGAAGGTTGTGGGTTTGTGGGAATGAGGGCAAGGAACACCTGGCCCTCTTAGGGCGGAAAACGGCTTAAAGGCATTCTTAAGCCACAAACAACAGCATGATCGATTTATGCCTTAAAGGCATGCTCCTCCTGCAGTTAACTAGCCCAACCTATTCCTTTAATTCGGCCCATCCCTTTGTTTCCCATAAGGGATACTTTTAGTTAATTTAATATCTATAGAAACAATGCTAATGACTAGTTTGCTGTTAATAAATATGTGGGTAAATCTCGGTTTGGGGCTCTCAGCTCTGAAGGCTGTGAGACCCCTGATTTCCCACTTCACACCTCTGTATTTCTGTGTGTGTGTCTTTAATTCCTCCAGCGCCGCTGGGTTAGGGTCTCCCCGACCGAGCTGGTCCTGGCAGGCCTGCTTTCCAGATCTGTGACTTTCACAAGTGTTTTTCCAATGGTTTAACTTTTTATTTTCTTCTGCTGTCTACTTCTTTTTCCAGACACAGAGTTCCAGAATGCTGTTTTATCTTTCTTCCTTCTTAGTTGAAATAAAACTAGTATTCGATTTAGAACTGTGTTCTGTCAAAGTCCTTTCCCCTGGGGAACTTGCCTTTATTATGATCAAGGTTCTGGGAATATTGCATAATGATTACTCTTCTCTCCCTAACAGAGCCATGAGGTCATTATTGGATCTTCACTGTGAGAAACTGGTGGTATTCTTGGAGGTAATATTCACGAAAATCTTGCAGCGCCCATGCTGTGGTTCTGAGGTTGTTCTCACTCTCACACTCCACAGTTCATCAATAGTCCAGACTCGACAATTCATCAAAATTACCCTTTAAATAACAAGCTTATAGCCCCAGGGCTTCCTATTCCAAGTAAGCCATCCTTCATTGTTATCTCTCTGTATGCACCTCTCTCTACAGATTCGGGGTTCTGTAACTTCAGTTCTCTGATAGGACCCAGAGATTACTGGTTTTCAGCTTTTCCAGCTTTTACTGTTGTAAGGATGGTGTAATTATTTCCAAGTGCTTTACATGTAATAAATAAATCCTGAAGTATAATTAAATGCTTTTAAGTATAAAATTCTTAACCAGTGATACCTTGTCCCTTTTTATAAACAAACAAACAAACAAACAAAAAGTTATGTAAGTATCATCTAGGAATCTTCTTAGAAAATAGACCCCTAGAGATTCTGTTTCAGAAATGTTGTGATCCAGACACCATTATTATTAAGAACTAACCTTGGTAATTTTTTTTGTACAATCAGGTCATAGAAACTACTGGTCTAGAAAATAAAGAAAATTTTTTTACAGTTATTGTCTCAGTTCAGTAAGGTTGCTACAGCTAAATACCGTAATCTGGGTGGATTATAAACAACATAAATTTATTTCTCAGTTTTGGAGGTTGAGAAGTCCACAATCAAGGCGCTGGCAAATTTGGAGTCTGCTGAGGGCCTTCTTGATTCATAGATGGCATCCTCTCACTGTGTACACACATGGAAGAATTGGCAAGGCAACTCTCTGAGGCCTCTTCTATAAAGGCACTAATCCGTCCCCATAATACCATCACATTAGTCTTTGAATTTTAATGTATGACTTTTGAAAAGACACATACATTAAAATTAATGACAGTTATTGATTCATTATTATTTTCTACTTCTTTTCATATCTAACATAAACCGAACTTATTTTAAAGCAGTTACTATGATCTTAAGTATTCTAGTTTTATATTCCTTCAAGAATTTGGTCCCACAGAATGCTATAATCAAATATCATCAATCTTTCTTAAGCCTAAGATAGAATGTTGGATCACATTTGACTGGAATCAATGTATCCATTAAAATTCTGGAAAGACCTTCAAAAGATGTCACATGGAAGCATTAATCAGGTTCCTTAAAAAATGATAGAAGCAATCAATTTAAATTGTTGGCATGAAGGGAATACCTAAAGACACATTTAAATTTCTATAGGAGAAAATGGTTAAAATTAATTCGTCAGATATGAGGAAGCTGGAAAATTGGATATGTAAAAGTGAAGTTGGATATCATGCTTAATATTCTATTAACTTGAAAATTAATTCAAAGACCAGAACAGACTTGACCTCTCTATATATAATGCAAAGTTAACAGTATAAATAGAACCCAAGAGTGATGAAATAAATTCATTACTCAGAACTGGGCAGTAGCAGAGCCTCACAAATTTGGTGCAAGTTTTGTTAATGATTATAAACTAAATGCTTATGTGTGTGCATGTGTACATGTCTGTGTATGTGTATTTACATGATGAAATATATATGTTTCCATCAGCTTAAAGAGATAGAATATTATGAGAGGGAGATAGAGACAGGGAAATGAAATAATGATGAACATAACATATAAAGTTATGTCAGTGAAGACTCCTGGTTTTTATATTCTAGCAGTTTATAGAAGAGAAAAATGAAATGCAAAGGGTGCTGTGCATAATTTGAGTTCTGAAGTTATTATACCTGCAGGAAACATCCATCTCAAAATTTTGACATGGAAAGGGGAAATAGATCCAAGTTCCCTATTATTAAAAGTACTAATATTCCAAGTTTTATGGAACAACACATGATGTCACTGGGCTATAATTTAGGAAATAGTATACCAAAGAATCTATGATAATAATAATAGTAATAATTCACATATGCTAAGGATGTAATGGTGGTAACCTTAAGTAAAAAATTTATGGGCTCTTGCGTTATATAGAGTGCCTAAATTTAAGCAAAGCGTACTGGTGTTGACACACTGAACCCCTTCCAAGCCAGCATTTCTGAAATTAGGGAGTTAGAATATAATGCAATCAAGTATAAAAAATACAAAGATGACACAGTTTAAATTTTTTATTTTAAATTTACTAAATATTTAGTAAATTTGAATTCATTACTCATCAATTCTTGAATTCCTCCTCAAAAATTAAATGTGTTTTACCATTGAGTGAAATAGAGGAGAGGAAATAAAATTGTTTAATTATGTACAAAGTGATGTATCGGGCTTTGTGTGGTTTCCTGCCTACCGATGACAATATTAACAATGAAAGTAAAACAAGATATGAATCCAAGAGCAAGTTTATGATTGTGAACTAACTGTATTCAGAAGATACTTCACTGGTCCCAAAGGGTGAATACAAGCTCATTTAAAGTCAGCTTAGCTAGCAACTTGTCTTCATAGTATATAATAAAATTTCCAGTACCCTGGATAAGAATAAGGAGCTACAAACTTAAATCATACTACATGACACTTCAAAAGGTTTTTTTATCTCACCTAATTTAAGATTCATAACTAAAGCCAGGCTATGATTTTATTCTGACATTTCATCTGCTTAGCATAAGGAAGAGTCATCATGACCTCAGAATCTGAGCCAGCCACAGTCATTCAGCAATCTAATTTTATACTCAGTGGACTGGAATATTTTCTATCATTCTGGAAGTGTTCTGCTTCATCTAGGAAACACTGGTTCTTACATTTTATCTTCTAAATTAGTTAATGGAGTAGTAGTGATCATGCAGAGTAAGATTAACTGCATTTGTTTTAAAATGTAGATATTAAAAATCTTGTTAATGAGAATAACTCTTTTTAGTTATTGTGCCAGCTGTTTGGTAACAACTGTTCTCTAGTGCAATTTATACTGAGGTATTTGCTTCTTGAAGTTTTTCTGATTAAGTGAATCAGAAGTACTTAGGGTACAATTTATACTTCTCTCAGTTCCAGATTGATCTGCTACCCAGATTGAATTAGAGTTGACTATTAAAAATTTTCATTTTCATGTTTTCTTTTTCAAACACTTATGTATGTAATGTTCCCTCTCTGTAACTTTGTTTTAATCTAATCCAATTACAATCAGCAAGTATAAACTGGTGAAACAGGAATAACCTGTAACTTTCAAAAATAATTACTATATATTGAGGTTCTGGCTCTTCTGCAGGTAGATGACGAATCTATCTTTGAATAGAGTGATTAATACGGCTAAAATCTAGATAAAAACTGAGGCCTAATCATGATAACTAAAACACTAGCATACTTTAAATAAGGGCTTGGGGAAAGAGACGAAAATAATAAAGGCTACAGTCAATGAGATTTCTGTTGGGAAGCAGAGTGGGAGAAATACTTCATTAAATGAAACTTCTGCTAACAATTGCATAGATCTGCCTTCCACAGAGCCCCAGAGCAGGATGCTATGGCTGAAGCAGAAACCCAAGAATAATATCCATCCAACCAATCATCTGCTCCTTTCCCCCTCACAGCAGCCTCAGAAATATCTCCAGATAATTCAGTGGGTAACAGAATTGAAAAACTTCACATATTTTTAATATTCTGTAAGCTGATCTGCAGTAGATATTTCTAATATTGTTTTTAATATTATGCCTCTCAGCAGTGCTTTAAGAAGTGTCTCTTAAAGAGGATGAGGTCAAAGACAGTTATGGCATTTACTAATACTATTTAAAAGGTCACATCCATAGAGTATGTGAAGCATGAAATAAAATAGTATTCTATAGGCAGACGTATTAGTACTTTAGTATTCATAGTGGAGGTGGACTGAAGCATGCTATTTCTGAGGTCACAGGTATAAAAAGACAGAAAACCTCACAGACAGGCACTGAGCAAGATTAATATTTCTTCAAATGTAATTTACAGGAAACTGATTGTCCCCAAGGACATCGCAAGTTGTCTGCCAGCCCAGGTTTCTCTACTGAATTAGTTTGTATTATTTAATTTGTTTCTATGTTTCCTAATTCCAAAAGTGATTTGTACTTAAAATACCTACAAGAGGAATAATTGAGTACATAAGAAAATTAGAGCTAAGATCCAAAATATGCAAAATGGAATACATCCATGGAGATGCTATGACTTGAAATAATCATTGAAGTTTTCTACTACTATTAGAATTGACATAAAGATTACAATGAGTTTGCAAATGTCTAACACGCAGACAGAAAAATAATTATGTTAATCCTATTGTTCTTGAGACAGAACCTACTTTCTCAGAGTTTGTAGCCCAATCTGTGAGACAAACACATACATACCCAATTTCAATCTACCATCCAAATATTATGACAAATTATTCAAAACGTGCGACCTGGAGTAGAACAAGACAGGAGGCAATGACCTACATTGGGTTGCTAGTGTAGTAATCCAGACAACTAAGGTAGTTATAGTGGGAATAGAAAGATATTAAAGAAGTTGAATTTATAAAATATAGTGATAGATTGTACTTGGAACATGAGGAATGAGAAGGAAGCAAAGAAAAATAATACCACATTTTTGGTTGCTTACACCATTCTCAAAGATTAAGAAACAGGAAGAGGGGCCGGCCATGGTGGCTCATGCCTGTAATCCCAGCACTTTGGGAGGCCCAGGTGGGTGGATCATCTGAGGTCAGGAGTCAAGATCAGCCTGGCCAACATAGTGAAACCCCCTCTCTACTAAAAATACAAAAATTAGATGGGTGTGGTGGCAGGCACCTGTAATCCCAGCTACTCGGGAGGCTGAGGCAGGAGAATCACCTGAACCCGGGAGGTACAGTTTGCAGTGAGCCAAGATTGCACCACTGCACCACAGCCTGGGTGACAGAGTGAGACTCCATCTCAAACAAACAAACAAAAAAAACAAAAAACACTGTGTTTCAAGGAAGTGAGTTACACTTTAAACAAATAATTGAGTTAGAAGCAGCTTAGAAGAAATATAGCTATTTCTGGAACAAAGATCAGCGTGAACTTCTCTCTGTGTGTTAATAGAAGACGATGAAACACAGTGAACAATATCTTCAACAACATCTTTTTACATGGTCAAAAAATAATATTTAAGTATAGTTAAGTGAAAGGACGTTTAAAGGAAGTATGTCATCCAAGTAGACATCTTGGAGGGTTGGGATCTGGATAACTTTCTTCTCAAATTTGAGTTATTATGATGGAAACTTCTTCCGTTTGGGGATACTGGGAAAAATATTTCTGGCTCTCCTTCACTATGCAAGGAGGGATTTTTCTGATCAGTGGAATGACAAGGATCTCACAGCTATTGATACTCTTTTCTCTGTTATTAAAGTTAGAGGTGCTGAAGGTGACTATTTCAGTATAGTTTTCTCTTTTTCACTTTAAGGCTAAGCTTACAGAAACATATCAATCTTCACTAATTCTAGGTACCATAAAATAAACACATCTGTGTCGAGGCCAGGGTCTGCCTTTTAGAAGCAAGTTTGAATTAAAGCCTACTTTATCAGCACTTTGAGGACAAGATGAATATAAAACAGTGCTTTTTCTTGGGCTGCTTGAGAAAATGCATCGATCTCAGATGTGGATTTTCTAAAAAGTAGCAGAAATGTTTATTTTTGCTGCAAATACAATATGTTAAAATCTAGTTTTCCCAGAAAGAAAAACTAGTATTTTGAAATCAATCGACAATTTGTGTCTATATTTCAAGGCTTGAAGAGTCTGTAGTAGCAAGGATACAGTTTTACCCCCAACTCACACACAGTCTCTTATTGGGATAAACTTTGGAATATATAGAAGAATAGATGAAATACATGACACTCAAGAAGGTCTAGACTTGCATTTTGGTGAGTTTCTCAATTATTATGGTATTTAGATATTCCTGGAAAAATAGTCAAAATGCATGTTTCCCAATTCTAATCACAGAAACCAAAATCAAACAGATCTAGGGTGGAATCCAGTAATGTGTATCTTTTATAAAAACAACAAAATATGTTGATTCAGATATTCATGTATCTTCTTTAAGAGATACTATTATCAGTATGGAAGCAAAATAGCAAATATTCCAATCAAATGTTTGTTAAATATTATGCATCTTGTAGTCTAAAATTGTACTCTCCAACAGCTATGCCAAAAATAACCAATACCCCAGCCACCGTGGATTTAAACAATGTTAATACAATGTTAATATCTGATCCCAAACTGATTGTTGCTTCTATTATAGATTGAAATAATAAAATAAGGATAAAAGGAAATATTAATATTATTCTCTTAATAATTGGAATATAGAAAACATAAAGAATAATTACCAATATATTCAAAAGCCAAAAAGTCATAATATTGATAAAGGCTAGAGAGGCATAATGTACTAGCTTTCAATTAAGTTTTGAAAACAAATCAGAAAATATAAATACTGCTATAAAACTGAAAAGAAAAGATATTAGAGCAGAGAATAAACCAGTTGGTACAGTTGGTAATAGGTTGGAAAGATAGCCATGGAGGAATGAAGTCATTTTTACATATTCAGGGATGCCAAAGCTACAACAAAAACCCAGCCTACAGTTTTGCTCTTCCTAAATCCTTGTTTTGGCGTGTGTGTGTGTGTATGTGTGTGTGTGTGTGTGTGTGTGCGTGTGTGATCTGATGCCTGTTAATCATTGTAGTAAATTTCCCCTTACTTTGGATACATAGTATTATGTTTACCCTTTTTCATAATGTTAAAACAGAATAGGTTCCTCTGCTAGGCATCATTTCATAGGTTTCTAATCTGAAGGTCATTGACTTTGTTATATTTATTATATTTTATTTCTAGTTTTCTATAATAAGTTATATCACATTAAAAAGAAATAATCTTTTAAAAATATGTAATTACAATTAACGTATTACTCCTATTGAATAAAACACACACGATGTAGTACACCAGCTTTAATGAGTCACTTCTCCACAACTCCACTTTCCATGCTTTCTCTAATGCCTACTGTCTGATTTACTGTGAAGCTAGCCCACAGCAAAGTGCAGTCAATGTAATTTGCAGAATCCAAACAACAGAATCAGAGCAGAGTATAAAAAGGTTTAATTTGGTGCTTAAAAGTAATAGTTAAACAATCTTCACTGAGAAAATTAATCCTTTTATATGCTTATGTTATATACAGTACTATGTGCTTATTATTAAAGTGACTAATTTCTGTTTGTTATATGTTTGCATTTTAAGAATTTTAGAATCACTGTGACAATGGATAATGTATAAATTATCAATGAAATTATTATTTTTGCTAAGAGAATTACCTTCCTGTATGCAGAATGAAACTCTCAAACATAAGATATTTTATAACACTTCAATGTGTAGCTTCTTGACATGCTTCATCCTTCACCTTTTCCAGTGTAGGCATTTAAAGCTATAAATGTCTCTATATCCTCTGTTTTTGCTGCATCTGATAAGTTTTGATAAGTTGTATTATTTTTACTCAGTTCAAAGTATATTATAATTTTATTGTGAGTTTTGTTTGACCCATGGGTTGTTTTGAAGTGTGTGCTTAATTTCCAAGCATTTGGGGATTAAAAAATATATTTTAGTGTTGCTTTACAGTTTAATTCCACTTTGATCAGAAAAATCTTAATTATTATTTCAATACTTTAAAATTTGTTTACACTTGCTTAAATGGTTAGCATATAGTTAATTTTGAGAAGTGTCCCTTTTTTACTCACGAATGATATGCATTCTGCCATTCTTGGCATAGCATTCTATAAATGTCAAATAGGAAAATTTGGTTAGTTGTGTTATTTAAATATGATATATCCTTTATGGTTTTGAGTCAGCTTTGTTTAACTGTTGCTAAGATTTCTGTTCAAATTTCAAATATGATTTTAAATTTTTCTATTTTCCTTCTTATGTCATTAAATTTTGACTTTTTGCATTTTGAAGCAATGTTACTAGCTACATATAAATTTAATATGTGTATGCCTCCATGTTTATTTATATTTTTAACTTATTTTATTTATTTTTATGTGTATAAATTTATGGGGTACAAGTGCAATTGTGTTACATACATAGATTTCATACTGGTCAAGTCAGAGCCTTATGGTTTATAAGGACAGTTTTATACTTAAAAATGTCTTTTCTGGGAGGCCAAGGTGGGTGGATCACGAGGTCAGGAGTTTGAAACCAGCCTGGCCAATATGGTGAAACCCCATCTTTACTAAAAACAAAAAAATTAGCTGGGCGTGCTGTTGTGTGCCTGTAGTCCCAGCTGCTCGGGTGGCTGAGGCAGGAGAATCACTTGAACCTGGGAGGTGAAGGTTGCAGTGAGCTGAGATCACGCCACTGCACTCCAACCTGGGCAACAGAGCAAGACTCCATCTCAAAAAAGCCAAAAACCAAACAAACAAACAAACAAACAAAATGTCTTTTCTTGCCTTTAATAATATTTCCCACATTAAAGCTTGGAGTTTTACTACCATAGTTACATCACACTTGGTTAGTATTTTTATATTTTCATGGCATAAGATTCTTTTTAATTGCCTTCTTTCAATCTATCTACATTCTCATCTAAAGTATGACTTTTGTAAAGAGAAAATGACTGGCCTTTCATTATCTTATCCTTTCTGATGACATTTGTCATTTAACCATTTCTCTTATGTTTAATTTAATCACCTATATATAGATTTAAATTTACCATTTTTCTATTTATTTTCAAATTACTCCATGTATTATTTATTTATTTATTCTTCTTTTCTACTAGTCCCTTGAATAATGAAATATCATTTACTATTTTGTTTGACCTCCTTTGTTCATGTATTATTTATACCTTTCTATATTATTCTTTTAGTGCTTAGTTTTTAATGCAGACATGAAAATATGCAGCTCTAGCTGCTTATAGCCTGCCTTAAATAAGTACTTTTACCACTTCTTAAACAACATGAGGACCTTACAAAAGTTTATTTCCACTTACCTCCTTTCTCAACTTCATGCTATTGTTAGTATAAATTTTAATACTTCACTTGTTTTCAAACTCACACATCATAGTTAATTATTTTTTGCTTTCAAATATAAAAAGTGTGTGTTTTTTTTTAACTCTCCTCAGGTATTTTTCATTATGCCACACTCTCCATTCCTTTCTGCATCATCAAGCTTCCATTTGGGATCATTTTTCTTCTGCACAGATGCACCTACAAATACCTCATCAAAGCAGTGTCTCAAGTGGCTAGTCATTTCCAAGAGGATTAGGAAGACCCCAGCCGTAAGTTACCTGCAAGTCTTTCCCCTCTAGCCCTCTGGCCATTTCCTTCCTCCACAAATGATAAGCCAAGTATAACCATTAGTAACCTGCAGCACCTTCTAAACAAACTATGCAAACAGACACAGAAGAATGTCTAACAGAAAATGTCAAATACAAAAAAGAAGGCATATCCAAAATTCAACAAGGATATGAGTAAAGCCAGTAACATAAAAAACTTATAGCAACAAACCAAAGTAATTACAATTGCATGAAATATAAAGGTCTAACATGAATGAAGACCTAAATCCAGTCCTCCATATTATAATCCTAAAGTTTCAGTTTGGAGTTTTTATGCTAACTCTATGTCATAACTTCCCTGAACTGCTTTTCATTATATTCTTCATTATATGGTTGCTTCTATCTTCCCGAGCAAAGGCAGAAAGTTTGCATGCATTTACTTTGCCTCTCCAGGGGCTTACATAAATTTTGTTATTAAGAATAAGTTGATATAAAATTTTAAAATATGATATAAAAGTAATCTGTGGAATTCAATTTTAAATTAAGTATAAACAATATAATCATCAAGATTAAAATTCATAAAAAATCTATAAAAGAAAAAATACATAGACATAGGTAAAATTTTTGTAATGGTTGTTGAAATATTGTATAAAATGGTAGTTACGTTGGATTTATTTTCTTAAAAGAATAGAGCCAAATAGCATATTACTTTTCTAGAAAATGTAGCCACGAAGTCTTTCCAGAATGCATCACAAAGGGATTAATTGAGAAAAATGTGGTTAAGAAAGATAAGGGAAATGGAAAATGAAGGCAGATTTTCCAAGTCCTTCTAATGGAAAAGGAAGGAGAAAAGAAAGTGGGAGATAGGTTGTCTTTCAAGAAAGACAAGACAGGCTGGACGTGGTGGCTCATGCCTGTAATCCCAGCACTTTGGGAGGCCGAGGTGGGTGGATCACCTGAGGTCAGGAGTTCGAGACCAGCCTGGCCAACATGGCAAAACCTCGTCTCTACTAAAAACACAAAAAAATTAGCTGAGTGGGGTGGCGGACACCTGTAATCCCAGCCATTTGAGAGGTTGAGGCAGAAGAACCGCTTGAACCTGGGAGGCGGAGGTTGCAGAGAGCTGAGATTGAGCCATTGCACTCCAGCCTGCACAACAAGAGCAAAACTCCACCTCAAAAAAAAAAAAAAAAAGAAAAGAGAATACTCCAAAGCCAAGGAAAGATGTGCATATACAAATTGAAAGGGTCTCTAAGTGGTAAGCAGGAAAAGATAAAACAATTATTTAAAAATAAATATGTGTAGTAAAATTAGAGGATCAACAAACAAAAATAACAAATCTTTCAGACAAAAAAAAGGATTTAGAATAAACCACAATCAAACTTATTTCAGATTTCTCATCAACAATAGAATACAGGAAACAATGAACATTTTCAAAGGAGAAAAAACAGATTCTGTAGCTAAGCAAGTACAAGGCTAAAGCACAACTAATTCAAACATGAAAATTCTCAGAGTATATCATCTAAAAATTTAATGAAAAAATTCCTAGAGTATACACTTCAGTGAGAAGAAAATTTAATTCAAGAGAGAGAAAAGATTGCAGGGAAAAAAAATGAACAAATAAATCTGTAAAGCTAAATGTTAAGTATAGATATGTATAAATGGGAAAACGTAACAAATCTAGAAATAAGTTGCCAGACAAAATCAATGGGGGAAGTAAAGACTGGTGGTAAGAAAGTGACAAACTCTGTTTTTGACCAATTTGACAGAAGATAGCTAAGGGAATCAGAAGTATGATTAGATGTTTGTCTTTCTCAGATATATAGATGCTGATTAATTTTACACATATTTGGAAAACGAGTTTAAATATGAGCAATCAATATTGAATGCTAAGAGACTTCTGATTCCTGAAGGCTATCAGGAGACAGGAAAAGGTCTCCCCTACTACAGCACAAATAGTCTTGAATTACCAACAGGAACATACTTTTAAAAGCATTACTTGCCTCATAGAAAAATCACCGAAAAGAGAAAAACAAACAAACAAACAAACATAAACCAAAACAAGATCTGTTTAATAAATGTCATTAATTGTTTTACCTGGGGCAAAAGTCAACAGGGGTCCTAAGTTCTGGAAACTAAGACTTTAGTCCACACCAAGGTGTGAGCATATGAGAGTGGAAATTTTGAAGAGGCTACAGTGGTTCTAGGTAAGTAGTAACTTTGGCTTATGGCAAAAGCAAACATAAAAGAAGTCATCTCATCTAAACTCAAAACTAAAAATATGGGCCGGGCATGGTGGCTCACGCCTATAATCCCAGCATTTTGGGAGGCCGAGGCAGGCAGATCACTTGAGGTCAACATTTCAAGACCAATATGGCCAATATGGTGAAACTCAAAATTTTTGTAAAATACAAATACAAAAAAAAAAATTTTGTAAAAATACAAAAATTAGCTAGATGTGGTGGTGGGAACGTGCTGCACTGGAGGTTGAGACAGGAGAATTGCTGAAACACAGGAGGTGGAGGTTGCACTGAGTTGAGATGGCACCACTGCACTCCAGTCTGGGCGACACAGCAAGACTGTCTCAAAAAACAAACAAACAAACAAACAAAAAACTAAAAATATTTATTTTCAACTCAAAACTTACTTAGCCAAAAATAAAAAAATATAAAAAATAAAAATAAAAAATCTCCGCAGCCACTGCAATGACATTTGACGGGAGGGAAAGTCTGAAAAAGTGGAAGCTGGCCTAGAAAGAGATCGTGACTAAGGATCACATAGTTTCTACTTGAAAGTGTGACAGAATGACTGATCAGGAAAACATTGCAGGAACTCTTGTTTACAGAAAAGATATTTTTTTCTGCAGAGGCCCAGCCAAGCTAGGGGCCCTAAAGAGTAAGTTTCTCTCACTCCATGCCCTGTCCCCATTCCTGCTCTCCACATCTACCTTCCATCCATATACTCTTGAAGTAGCCCTAAGAGAAGCAGCGTAGCAATGGCACTGAAATGATACCAGGCACATTAACCATTCATTTGTCAAAATATGTAAGAAAATACCATAGTGTAGACGACGCCTGTTTTAATTTATTATCTATGACTTATAACCACTTTGACTTCTGAAACAAAGTAGCAAGACCAGGCCAGAACGAAGGAAGAAACTAACTCAGAGATGCATCACAAATGCATCTCAAAGAGGGATGGCCGCCTACTGAATATAAGGCCTAATAGCCAGCCTATGTAGTTATTTTTCACAGTCTAAAATGGCAAAACTTGAGAAAGTTTCATTTTTTGTTGTGTTTTTTTTTCGTTTTTTGTTTGAGACGGGAGTCCCACTCTGTTGCCCAGGCTGAAGTGCAGTAGCACAATCTCAGCTCACTGCAACCTCCGACTACTGGGTTCAAGCGATTCTCCTGCCTCAGCCTCCAGAGTAGCTGGGACTACAGACAAGCACCACCATGGCCAGGTAATTTTTGTATTTTTAGGAGAGATGGGGTTTCACCATGTTGGTCAGGCTGGTTTCAAACTCCTGACCTCAGGTGATCTGCCCACCTCGGCCTCCCAAAGTGCTGGGATTACAGGTGTAAGCCACTGCACCTGGCAACTTGAGGAAGTTTCTACAATTTGAATGACCCAAGCTCAGATAAGAACACAATAGAATAGAATAATACCTACCTAGACTAGGAAAAAAGAACATACTTAGGAGCTAATGTTCATCTATGTACTGATTTTCTTAGACAAGAAACTTAACCTGTTTTTGCTTTTTCTTTTTATCAAAGAAAAAAATGAAAATCTTAAGGAAGAAAACACTAGGAAATCAAATTGGTAGAAAAGTGAAAAAAAAATCTCTAATACAAATACACAGAAAACTACCCCAGTATTAAAAACCTAATGAACACACACATACATACATATGCTGCTTGTTTAATAATGATGGTGAAAAAGATTGCAGAGGAAAAGAAGTATATTACAAACTGAAACAATGGTACAGCTTATCTAATAAAATAAATTATAAATAGCAAAGAAGATTAGTCATTGCTGAAATCTGTACTGTTACTTTAAACACTGAGGTAAAGGACAAAGAGATTAAAGTGATAAGAATGAGATAATAGGTACAAAGAGACTGATGATCCAACAGAAGCTTCCTAAAATGGAGAATGCATCAATTGAACCTGAAAAATGTATTCAGAGAAATGATACAGCAAAATTTCCTGTAATGCAAACTTGCATCAGTAGATTAAAATATGCCAATTATAGCAAAATGAGTTAAAAGATAAAATCAGCTTTGAGTTACATGCTGACTGTTAAAAAGGTCAAATATTTTTAAAGTATACTTCATCTAGGTAGAAAAAGAAAGTCGCCTGAAAAGAGAAAACTGGGCTGGACTAAGACATTCACAAAACAGAAGCAGTTCGGTAAAATGTTAAAAGTATTGAGGCAATATCGTTACCAAGAAAATTATATTCAACCTAATTTTCACTCAAATATGAAAAAAGAAGGAAGTTTTCAAATATGAAAAAACTCAAAGACACCTTCATGAGCCTTTTTTTAAAATCAAAAACTACTTATTTAAACTTTGCTAATCAAAAGAGAGTTAAAACATATAATTGAGAAGTGGAGAAGCCATTTAGAAGGGCTGGTGGTATTTACTGAAGTCATATAAATATGACATTAAGATTTGAAACCAGGAGAATTGTAGCTGCAGACTACAGTAAGTGTAGTTGCAGAAATGTAAGTGTTACAAGGTAACCAGATAAAAATATTTTCTAAATGTTTAGGGAGGAACAAATTGGATTGAGGTTTATAGTGCCAACAACTTTATCTTTCATAGATGGTGGTTAATTAATAATAAATTAATTATTATAAAATAGACACAGAATGGAATTGATATAAAATAGAAATATTAAGGTTGGTGCAAAAGTAATCGTGGTTTAATGGCAAAAACCACAATTACTTTTGCACCAATTTAATAATAATATATTAGTTACTATAAGATAGAAATTGAATTTCAAATAAACAAATGACTAACATTTCCAATACCCACTGAAACTCTGACTATGTTGTCTGTGCTCACTTTCTGTATTTCGCTCTTGAACCTGATACAATCAGTTCTTTGCTGCTTCTACTCCATGGAAACTGGTCTTTTTAATACAACCAATGAATGCTATGTTGTCACAGCCAATGGTCATTTCTCAGCCCACATCTGCATATTTCCTTTATCTGTCCCATTTGTCATTTTGATTATTCCCTTCTCCTGGCAAGACCTACTTTCCTTGTTTAGGACTTCATAAAATATATCCCAATTTTCCTTTGATATCATGGCTTGCACCCTTTTAATATTTCAATTAATTGTTCTCATGCTAGCAGCTATAACTGTTGTAGTGCTCTTACATTTATGTTCTGGATTTCTCTGTCTGTAATGACTTCTTTGGTGATCACATGTAATTTCTTCAATACATGAAATGAATTGATAGCACTTATATGCTGTCAATTCCTAAACTTTACATCTAGCCTCTCCCTGAACTCTAGCTCAAATATCTAACAACTTCCTTGACATCTAAATTTTAATGTCTGACAAACACCCCAAATTTAGATCTAAAGTGGAACTCTTGATACCCAGCCCCATCCCCACCATTTAATGACCTGCTAAGCATCCCTTCTTCCCAATATTGGTAAATAGTAACATTATTTTCCCTCTTGGCTCCTTTCTGTCGTATCTCATCTGCAATTACTCAGCTAATCCTATTGGCTTCACCTTCAAAATTTGTCCATTTTCACTGTAGTTTGGTACAAATGTATCATTTCAATAGAGTACATACTGGCCTCCCTGCTTTTGTGTTTGTTCCTATAATCTACTCTTGGCAGAGCATCTAGAATAAGACTATTAAAAATTAATTCAGATTATTCACTCTTTTGTTAAAAACTCACTAAGATATCCCTGCCTGTTGCATAGAAAGGGATAAATAATAACATTAATAATAACAATAATGGTTTTCAGTGCTTTCTACAATCTGATCTCTATTACATGTTTAGATATGCAATATCTTTGATATGCAATAATAATCTTTGATCACCTAGGCTGAAAAGTTTATTGAAGGCAAGACTTTGAAGGACCAGTAAGACATCATAATAAAATATATGATAATGAGTAATACGAGAAAGTCTTGGTGGATTGTTTCTAAACAGGTCAAAAATTTTAGAGAATGAACTATAAACTTGAATTCAAAAATTCCCAGCACAAAATCTAAGCAGGATATGAGAAATTTATCTTACTACAGTAAAGTTATCAATTATAGCCATAATATTTAATCTCTAATTATGAAACTATACCAACAGCTGAATTCACAGCCTTGACTAGACTCATGTTTGAAAAAAGGGGGGCCTGTTCATTTAACGGAAGACGTAATAGAGGAATCAAGACCTTCCTTAGAAAGATAAAATATCTCCTACTTTTTGAGGCTTTTGATACCTTCCTTGAAGTTCTTGTGATAATGTCACTAAGGCATTTTATTGGCAAAGGAAAGCAAATTTTTTCATTACTTATTTCAAAACACCCTCAAGTCTTGTAAAGTCAGAGTCTAGGATGCCTCAAAGGAACAAAATAAATTTAAACCCCGTCTGGGCATGGTGGCTCATGCCTGTAATCCCAACACTTTGAGAATTCAAGTTGGGAGGATCACTGGAGCCCAGGAGTTTGAGACCAGCCTGGGCAATATAGGAAGACCCCATTTCCACAAAAAAATTAAAATAAATTAGGTAGGCATGGTAGTGCATGACTGTGGTCCCAAGCTACTCAGGAGGCTGAGTAGGGAGAATCGCTTGAGCCTGGGAAGTAGAGGCTGCAGTGAGCCATGATTCTGCCATTGCACTTCAGCCTGGGAGACAGAGCAAGGCTCTGTCTCATAAATAAATAAATAAATAGATAAATAAATAAAAAAATAACAGATTTAAACCCAAAAAAGTACAAATTCAGATCTCAAAATTTTGAGAATTTATACTGGGAACAAACTGAGGAATATGTGGGGATAGATTCTAGGATGACAGAGCAGAAGGCTAAGTTCAACAATTTGGACACACATATCAGGGATTCAGAATTCAAAAAGCTGTGTGATATAATATAATTTTGGAGTTTGTTAATTGGATAATAATATACTCAAGCAGTTGCCTGAACTAAAAGAAGTGGAATTCTGCAAATTTCTTGGTATGTCAGGTATAGTTTCTGAGGATGTCCAAACCAATATATTCCATCTCACATGTCCTCTTATAATATGATTTTGACACTCTCCCACCAAGAGGTGTAGGGCTATGGTCTCTCTCCTTGAAATTCAGACAGGCCTGTGACTATGTCAGAAGTAACAGCTCACAACCTATTCCTCACGGGATATTCACCCTTGGAATCAAGCCACCATACTGTGAGTATGCCAAGCAGCCACATGGAAAGGCCAGATAGAGCTGTTCCAAGCACAGCCTCAGCTGAGGTCCCAGGAGATGACCAGAATCAAGCACCAGACAAGTGAGTAAGCAAAATGTCGGATGATTCCAGATCACTGTAGCTGACACTGAGTATAGCAGAGCCCTGTACATTTTTGCCTATTCATGAACAAAATATAAATTGTCATTGTTTTAAGATACTTAGTTTTGGTATGGCTTATTTCTTAGCAGTGGATTATCAGAACCTTTGGTATAATGTGCCATTCTTTGGCCTATTTGAACTTAGATCTATTTCTCACCTATTTCCTGCTCTGTACGGCATTGCAGCGGGTATGAGTCCTACAAGCTGTATTTCCAGGCTCTGCAAGTTGGCTTGCCATTTAGCTCAGTTAACAAGAGGAACTAGAGGCAATTTGGAAGGTGGGAGGGACAAGCCAGAATATTTAGCTTACACATTCTCTGTTTTTCACACAGAGTACTTCAGTGACTGTCATCTTGTCCACATCCCCATCTTTCACAAGACAGGTCTGCTGTGATTTCAGCTTCTTCTAGTTGACTCTATGATGCTTGGCTTCTAGCAAATCTGCCTCCTTCCTTTGTCCATCCATGCTGATGGATGGTAACAGCAATAGCAAGAAGCTGGCTTTTTCTCATCATTCATTACAGTATGTGGATTCTCAGATATTCCAGCACCTATTTAACAAATTCCATGTATTACATTATTTATGTTTTAAATACTGTAATAAGCCTATCTTTTGTTTCCTTGGTTGGACCCTACCTGAGTACAAATTTAGCTAAAGGAACCCAGATACACAGAGGACAAGGACATTTGAAGTTCATCCATCATGTGTGAACTTCTTATCCATCTCCTAACCAAAGTGGGAGGGAGCATCATTGATCAACTGAATTTTGGCTAGATTGCTGCTCATACATGACTCAGCTGGCCCTTAGTATTTTGATTATTTCTCCAATTCTTCAGTGTGTATTTGGAATAAATTCATTCAACATCTCTGAATATCTGGAGCTAGGTTTGTATGAGGAGGCAAGTAGAAGTCTTGGCTCTCCCACCACTGCTCAAAATAGTAAATCTAAAAGAACATTTCATCCTAGTGGAAAATTCTAGGGTGATGCTGTCACATTCCTCTTTAGATTGACTGTTTGGCTCATACTAAAGAGAGCTGCTAATGTAAATGTGGCTTTTTAACTTGAGTAAATTATATAACTCCTGGACCCTGTTATGCATCTACTGATCTAGCAAATTATTTGTATTCCAATAAAGAGAATACTAGAAACAGTTGGCTCTTACCAAGTAGTGACAGCAATAAGCCATCTCCTTCTTATCTATAATTTACATAAATCCTTCTGCTCTTTACCATGTAGTCATCCAAAATCCAAAGAGTTCTTAATCATATTAGCATAGCCACTGAACATCAAAATTACACACTATTTTGATGATGTAATGCTAATATATTCTCATAAGTAAGACACAGAAGATATTCAAATGTCTTAGTATGGCATGTGGATGTCAGTTATGGGACATAAATCTCATGAAATTGAAACTGTGGCCTAAAGAGTTAAACCAATGACTACATTCTTGGATTTATAGAATAGCATATAAGAAAAGAAGCAAAGTCCTGAAAAGCTAATATTGAAACTGTATCTCAAAGAGTAAGAACCTGGTAACTAAGAAAAACTCTTGAGTTTACAGGATAGCACATAAGAAAAGAAACAATTTGGTGCAATGCCCTCTGTTTGTGAGATGAAAAACAACTGGATGAAATTGGTAGGAACTAAGATGGCTGACTGGAGTTTGCACAGAAGGAGCTTACTGACGTCACAGTCTGAATTTCCACCACGTGTTTCACGCTAACTCCCCCTGAATCTGCATACGCAACCCATGAGTTACCATGAACCGCACAGGTCCAAGGACTTTCCAGACCTCCCCTTTCCTTCTACCAATCACCTACTAATATCAGAATCCATCCCCTGAACCATTTCTAATAAAAAGACTGCATTGAAGCCAGCATGGGGAGACAGACTTGAGCTTGATTTACATCTCCTTGAGAGTCGACTTTGAATATAAAGCTTCTTCTTCTTTTTTTTTTTTTTTTCAAGAACCTGATGTCATTGTATTGGCTTCTAGCACATCCGGCAGTAAGCCCCTTTTGCTCCATAATAAAATGATAGGTTTCTGTCATTTCAGTGGATTTTCTAAGAGATCCAGGGCTGTGGGGTATATTATCTATTAATAGACCCACATTGCAAGAAGTGTATGCCTCATATACAAATCACCAAATTATTTTCTGAATGAGTCTCTCAGTAATCACACAGACAAAATAGCCCAATTTATGTCACTTTGCCAATTTTTTTTCAGACACACTGGTGTTAATAAGTTTTTGAACAAATAGCCATGGTAACAGAGTTAATCATTTGTACTTTTACTTTAACATAGAATCCTCAACAAGGTTTAATTGGGAACCTCTACTACTAAGCATCCAGTGCTTTCACATTAGCAACCACCTCTGTGGTTCAAATGTAGTACCATACCCAGAGCAACCAGCAAGCCAACTGGCGACACAAAGGTTATACAGATGCCTCTCATCTTCAGAGGCAACAGTTTCTTATCAACAGAATAAGTTTTTACTCTGAATTTAGATTCTCCTCCTCTGTTTACTCTTCTTGTCAACTGAATTATCTGTGGGATTCTTACTATCTTACTTTCTAGTATAGGGCTCCATAGAACATTACTCTGACCAAAATACTCCTTGTTTAAAAAAAAAAAAATAAGGCAATTGGCTGAAGATTTTTTGGTCTTTTGCCATGTATACCATCATCCAGAAGTAACTAACATTATGGAATGGAGAAATATTGCTTTACAGGAAATAACACCTTGTGATATTAGAGCGTGTCCTACAATATACACTACACATTAGGAGCGCCAATAAATACATGGTGCTGCTTCTCTTAAATCAAAATTCATGGATCAGTATAACCAAGTGTGGAAGTAGGAGTTACATCTCTCCTGTTTAACTGTAGTGATTTCACACTGATTGTTGCCTTATGTTCTCATGATTCTGAGTCATGTTGGTTTACAGGATTACTTTATACGGGAGCAGTATTTCCACCATTGAACAAAGAGTTTTCAAGGAATTAAAGGTTAGAAATACCACAGGCTATTGTCAGAACTGAAAGGCATTGTTAAAATAAGCAGAAGTGTTGGTAGGTGGTTCAGATAACGTGGCTTGATGATTAATCCTGATTGTTGAAGTGAAATTATTTGTCATTACACTTTAGCAAAAGGAAGAAATTTTTCCAAAAAGTGGCAAATGAGGCAAATAGGCTCCTCCTATTCTGCCTTGTCCTGCAGTAAAGTTAAAGGAGGACTAGAGCAGTACCTATAGGCACAACTGCAGTCTTTACATTCTTCAAGAATTTGTTTTTGTTTTGTCATATTTTATCGTTATTATTATTGAATTATAACTTATATGTAGTGAAATTATAGATCGTCTGTACATAGTTCAAAGAGTTTTGACAAATGTATACACTTGTGTGACTACCACCCAAATTAAGATATATCATATTTCCTTCACGCCAGAAAATTTCTTCATACACTTTTCCACCAAACTTTCCCACACTAACTGAGACCACTGGTCATATTTCTATCACCTTTGGTTAGTTTTTCCTGCTGTTGAACTTCGTATACATAAAAATCATAGGGTATACATACACTCTTTTCTGTCTGACTTCTTTTACTCAACTTTTTTTGAGATTTACTCATGTTGTTATATGGATCAATAATTTATTAATCCTTTTCATTTTGTTGAGTAGTATTCAATTGTATGTGTAGATTGCAAATTGTACATCCATTCTCCTGTTAAGATCATTTGGGTTATTTCTGGTTTTAGGTAACTGTGAATAAAGCTACCACAAACATTAGAATACAGCTCTTTTTGGAGGCCGATGGCTTCGTTCTCCTGAGGGATTACTGAAGAGTGGCAATGCTGTACCACAGGAAGGATGAAAGTTTAGTTTTTACGAAACTGCCAAAAAGAGAATCCCAGCTGTTCCACGCTTGCCCCCATTTCTTGTTGTCATTTGTTTTATCTCAGCAGTTCTTTTTGGTGTAAAGTAGTACTTCATCATAGTTTTAACTTAAATTCCCCAGATGCCTAATAATATTGAGCCCCATTTCACAAGCTTAAGTCCATTCATGTATAAATTTTGTGAAGTATTTTTTTCAAGCATTCTGCTCATTTTTAAAGTCAGTTGTTTGCCTCTTTAATGTAGAGTTATTTAGATTCAATACCCCCTTAATCAGAACTCAGCAATCATTTTTCGTAGAAATGGACAAGCAGTTTATAAAATATACATGAAAATTCAACAGACATAGAATAGCTGAAACAGTCTTGAAAAAGAGGAACAAACTTGGAGGATTTATATTATCTGATCTCAAGAATTACTATAAAACCAAGACTGTGGTAATAGCGTAGGTATAAACAAATAGATCAATGCCAAAAAAACAACGACTAGAAAAAGATCCACGCACACACGGTCAATTAATTTTTGACAAGATTCAAAGCAATGTGATGGGAAAGTCTTTTCAGCAGATGGTGCTGAAATAGTCAGATAACTATATGGAAATAAATGAACCTCAAGTACTACCTCATAGTATAACAAAAATTAATTTGAAGATCATCATAGACCTAAATGAAAAAATAGAAAATAATGTTTTAGCAGAATATGTAAAGATTATTTTTGCAATCTTGAGGTATGCAAAGATATCTCAGATATTACCAAAAAACCATATAAAAATGAAAAATACAACTTCATCAAAATTAAAATTGTGTGCTTATCAAAATAAACCATTAAGAAAATAAATGAGCAAACTGCAGATTAAGAGAAAATATCCCCAAGGCATAGGTCTGACAAATAACTTGTATGCAAAACATATTTAAAGACTCCTAAAGGCTTAAGAAAAAAGTAAATGTGTTTGGCCATTTTCACAGGTAAAGATTTCTGTGTTGATTTACAACTAGGTATAGATTGAATTTAGACAATTGTGATAGATTTCATCCATAGCCTTACCTTACCTTTGCAATATGACTTTATAATTCCTCCCATTGAGAGCCTCTGGCGGGTACAACTTTCTTTGACCAGTGGAATGTAGCATAATCAATGATATGCCATTTCCAAGCTGACATACCAGGCAACCTTGCATGCTTCTTCCTTCTGCCTGGTTGTCATGCAAACAAGCCCAGGCACCCTGCTTGGGATTGAAAGATCACATGGAGAAAAGACAGTCTTACCCAGCTGAGTGCATCCTATACCAGCCTAGCTTTGGCCAACAAGCACCTGACTGCAAATGCCTGCATGAGCTTAGCCAAGAACACAAAAATCACCCATCAGAGTGAGCACAACTTGTCTACTCATAGATTTGTAAGCTAAATATATCATTGTTGTTGTAAAATATCTTTTATTATGAAGCTCTTTTTGTTAAAAGTATATTCATAGTTTCTGTTTTTCTTTTTAAAATATTTGCTAGAATTCACCAATGAAGCCATCTGGCTTTGAGCTTTTCTTTGTGGGAGCAGTTACTGTTTTATTGTGTTTTTCCCTCCCATATTCCCAGCAGCTAAAGTTGAGTTTAGCAATTAAAATGCTCTTGGGTTAGTTAGGGCCAAGCAGGAAAGGGATGACACACTCAATGTAGGATAATTCAAGGAATGCTTAGTGAAGGACAAACATACTAGGTGGGATCAGGAGAGGGAAATCACACGGGGTATTTTTGCACCCTGGGGCTAGCAACACAGAGGCTCTTAGCCAAAGAATTAAGAGGAGTAGGGTGATTACTGGAACCTGGAAGAAAAGAGGAGCTGTGTATTTCTTGGGATACATCTAGCTCAAGGAAACCAAACAGAAGAGGTGCCTTAATTTTAGTTTCCTTTCTTCCTCTGCCCTTTTGTCAGGGCTCTGAAGTTGAACTCAATTGGAAGCCAGAGATTAAAGGTGCCCGTTCATGTGGTTAAGTAAGTGATCCTCCTAGGACAGAGAAAAGGATATAGAAGCATATGTCTGGGAAGGCAAAAAGATGTTATACTTATTGTAGCACTCAATTAGATATATATTCTTGAGAATAAAATCAACTGACCACGTATGTGTAGGCCTATTCCTAGTCATTCTTTTCTTGGCTTTGATCTATTTGTTTATACCTACACTATTACTACAGTCTTGATGTTATATATTCCTGAGATATATACTCTTACATATTCTCTCTCTCTCTCGCTCTCTCTCTCTATATATATATATTCAAGAATATATATCTTCTTGAGTGTTACACCACATATATGGTTGAATAAATTAATGAATAAATGAATGCTTTATATATAATGTTATAGTCACTCTGAAGGCAATTTGGAAGCATATACTGACATTTAAAGTATTTGAATCCATATCTCAGAATATACAATAAAGAAACACTAGTATAAAGGCACCAGAAGATACCTTCTAGAAAGATAACTAAAGGGATAACTTTGGTTACTACTTGGGATTAGGGTAAGCTTTAATGGGAAATCTTAACTTTTATTATTTATTTACTTATTTATTTATTTTGAGATGGAGTCTCGCTCTGTCACCCAGGCTGGAGTGCAGTGGCACAATCTTGGCTCACTGCAACCTCTGCCTCCCGGGTTCAAGCGATTCTCCTGCCTTAGCCTCCCAAGTAGCTAGGACTACAGGCAAGTGCCACCATGCCTGGCTAATTTTTTTATTTTTTTTTATTTTTAGTGGAGACAGGGTTTCACCATGTCGGCCAGGATGGTTACGATCTCTTGAACTCGTGATCCGCCCACCTCTGCCTCCCAAAGTGCTGGGATTACAGGCATGAGCCACTGTACCTAGCTTAACTATAATTTTTAAAAACATAAAAGGAGATTTTGTACATGTAAATGCTGGATAATTAAAAGAAAATTTACATTTCAGAAAACAAATATAGCAATCATACTGGAGCCAAGATAAAATAGAGTCAAGAGCCAAGATACAATAATTCCTACAATTAATCATTCCATCACATGTCCCTTATCTTCATGGCAGGCAAAGGAAAATGAACAATATAAAAGACTACAAAATGTTAATCATCTAATGAAAAGAAACAAACCAGCTAAGACAAATGCTTTATTTCTACTAAGCTCCTCCCAATATTAAACACTTTGCTTTTGTATTTTTAACAAACTTTTATATAAGTGATGGAATTAATATTCACTGTATTATCTTATTAGAAGTTAAATTGCAAAAGCATCCTTCTCTATAAACACTTTCTTATGTCAAGTAGTTAAAAATGATAGGCATTAGTATTTGAAAAGTCAGAGAACCAGTCATATATAGTGCATTCAAGTGTTATAATCTGATTAAAGAATAAAGATGCCATATTTTTGTTAATTTTCTAAAATATATTACATGAAAGTTTATTCATAATGATAATTATATAAGCTTCACCTTTTTAATCAAATATCTTTATCAAGGACAGTCGTACTCATCTGCCTCCATTCAGTCTACTACAACGAAGTACCACAGACTCGGTAGCTTCTAAATAACAGAAGTTTATTCCTCACAGTTCTGGAAACCAAGAAGCATAAGATCCAAATGCCAGCAGATTTGGTGTCCAGGGAGGGCCTGCCTTCTCATAGATAGTACCTTCTCCCCGGGTCCTCACATGGTGGAAGCAGCGAGGCAACTCTTTGGGGCATCATTTATAATGGCATGAATTTCATTCATGAGACCTCCACCTTCATCAACTATTCACCCCTTACAGTCCCCACCTGTTAATACCATCAAATTAATGATTAGGTTTTCAACACATGAAAGTATGGAGTGACAAAAATATTAGCAGTAGTTCATAGAAATAGTTCAATAATAAACTGATAATGAGTCATAATAGATGTTCTGCTGCTGTTTTCAAATTATCTTCAATGGATAGGTAAAGAAAAGTAATTAAGAAAATAACACATGGGCTACAAAAACAAAATTTATAATAAAAATGAGACTACATTTTTTTAAATGTATGCAACTCTTCTCACTTGATCAGTTCGCATTAAATTCTCTTTACCTAGAATGCGTTTTTAATATTTATAGAAAAGAACATATTTTATATTTAGAAAATTATACAGGAGCCTATGGTTTACTAATCAATGGTTATAGTTTACTCCTTTAATTGTAAAACAAAACCATAAAGCTGCAAATGACAAATTAATTTTTCTTCCCACGAATAGCTGATTGCCTAAAGAAGAACATCCTATCACTGTATGACTTTGAGTGATGGGTCCACGTTTTATTTTAAATATTCTAAAGAGTCCTTTTGCTGCTGAAATTTCTTCCCAAGCATAAAGAAGTGTTTTTCTTTCTTCTTTTTTACTGAACACACCTAAGATGCTACTGAAGTAGTAATATTATTATATTTTATACATATATTGGAACATCACCATAGCCAAACAATTTCAGCATAGTATGCAAAGGGAGTTGTGTTTTGATTATTTTCAGGGATTTTATTACTGAAAGTATCATATGAAAATGTTGTACCTACGACATGACTAGGGCACGATGTTTTCTAAAGGGTTATATTTAATCTGCTCATTAATACCCAAAATTGTAAATGAAGTCTGCTAAACATAAGTAGCAAAATACAAAAAAAATTGAAGGTCTCCAATTCAAAAAAAATAGAGACTGAATATTTAAACCATAACACCTTTATTTCATGTAAACAATGAAAGTTGTATCCACAGTTATTTGATTATATATTTTGGTAAATCGAATATCCTAGCTGATAGTTTCTTTATTTTACATGTATATTAGGCCCTTCTTGCATTACTATAAAGAAATATCTGAGACTGGGTAATGTATATAGAAAAGAGGTTTAATTGGCTCATGGTTCTGCAGAGTTTACAGGAAACATGGTGTTGTCATTTGCTCAGCCTCTGGGTTTGCCTCAGAAAGCTTACAATCATGTAAGAGGATGAAGGGGGAGCAAACAAGTCACATGGCAAAAGCAGGAACAAGCAAGAGAGAGAATGTGGTGGCGGGGGGTTGCCACACGCTTTTAAATTACCAGATCTCACAAGAACTCACTCACTATTGTGAAGACAGCACCAAGCCATGAGGGATCTGCTCCTATGATACAAACGCCACTGATATGGTTTGGATTTGTGTCCCAGCCCAAATCTCATGCTGAATTTTAATTCCCAATGTTGGATGAGGGGCCTGGTTGGAGGTGATAGGATCATGGGGGCAGATTTCCCCCTCATTGTTCTCATGATAGTGAGTGAGTTCTCACAAGGTCTGGTTGTTTAGAAATGTGTAACGCCTCCTCCTTCACTCTTTTCCTCCTGCTCTGGCCATGTAAGACTCGCCTCCTTCCTCTTCACCTTCTGTCATGATTGTAAGTTTCCTGAGGTCTCCCCAGCCATGATTCCTGTACAGCCTGTGGAACTGTGAGCCAATTAAAACTCTTTTCTTTACAAATTACCCAGTTTCAGGTATTTCTTTATAGCAATGTGAGAGTAGACTAATACAGAAAATTAGTACTGGGAAGTAAGCATTCCTATAAAGATACGTGAAAATGTGGAAGCAGCTTTGGAACTGGGTAATGGGCAGAGATTGGAACAATTTGGAGGACTCGGAAGAAGACAGGAAGATGAGGGAAAGTTTGGAACTTCCTAGAGACTGGTTGAATGGTTGTGACCAAAATGCTGATAGTGATATGGACAATAAAGTACAGGCTGAGGAGGCATCAGATAGAGATGAGGAACTTATTGGGAACTGGAGCAAAGGTCACTTTTGTTATCATTAGCAAAAAGGTTGGAGGCATCGTGCCTCTGCCCTAGAGATCTGTGGAGCTTTGAACTTGAGAGAGAGATGATTTATGGTATTTAGTGGAATAAATTTCTAAAGAGCAAAGCATTCAAGATATAGCTCTGGCTGCTGCTAATGGCGTATGTTCATATGTGTGAGCAAAGAGATGCCCAAGGCCTTAGAGTCTGCCCCTTGACTCAGTGTGGCCTGGATGAGAGACATGTAATCAAAAGAGATTATTTTGGAGCTTTAAGATTTAATGACTGCTATGCTGGGTTTCAGATTTGCATGATACCTGAAGCCACTTTTTGTGGTCTGATTTCTTCCTTTAGGAATGAGTGTATTTACCCAATGCTGGTACCCTGATTGTATCTTGGAAGTAACTATACCAATATGTATACAAACATTTGCAAAACTGATCAGAGTTTAATAAAATGAATATTTTCTAAATTGTCATGTATTACAGCCCACCATCACCACAGTAGAGGACTTTAAAGGATATATTTATACCCCTTGCCTCTCTATACTCCCTTTATATTGCCCCAGGTGGCAATGAAAACATCTAATAAATAGACGCTAATATAAAATATATAGATGCTAATATATCTTAGCAGACATTTGACAAACAGAGTTCAAGGAATAAAATCAATTTTATAGGAAATTTTAAACACAGTAATATTGAAGAAAGTTTTCTACTCTCAAATAATTATTTAAAAAGTCATATAGAGATATTTTTAAAAGTACAGATCGATTGGATAATTTAGCATTTTCTGTTCTTGGGATTTCTGAAAATATGATAAAGGGACCAAAATTTTCTTGCTAAGTATTATTCTACATTACCAGGAATTAAGAGAAAAGCGTATGGTCAAATTCCAGGTGTTAAATTGAACTACATAGCATCTTTATAAAAAGCCAAGTTGGGTCTGGTTTGACTGTGAGAATGGGGATCTAGGCAGATAATCCTCATCAGTGCAGGCATGATGGGGGCTGAATAGATTAATAGAGGTATTTTGGTCTGCTCATGTTCAGAAAAAAAAAAAAAGGAAAGAAAGAAAGTGGATGGGGTAGCAACTCTCCCAAGTCAGAGGAAATGTAGCCCAGTGGGACATTAAGGATACCAGTAAGCAATAGTAAGTCATCCATCAGTAAATCACTTGCAGTTTCCTTAAAAATCCCCTTTCAGATCATAACAATTCTTCAGTCCAGACAAATAAAAAACGAATATTAACTACATTATTGATATTTGAGTCATCCCTGAAGGATGAGGTCAATGTCTCAGTAATGGGGAGATTTATCCAAATCCTGACAACTTCTTCTTAGGCCAATGCTTAGGAGAACAAGACTTTTATGCATGACATTTATTATCCTATTCTGAAGACAAAGAATTTATTTACAAATTGTTTCCCTCATAGGAAATATGAATAGAAAAGAAAATCAGTCCAAATGACTTTATAATGTTGCATTATCTTCCCTATCTTGACAAAAGAATCACTTGTCTCTGGGTACATTTCTTAGAGTCTCTCTTCCTTTAACAATACAGATATAAAGAGGGAGGAGATGACATCTACCAGCGATTTCTTGGGTTTGAATCAGTCAGCTCATCTGAATTTACCTGAGATAATTAGTAACTGGATTTTACAAAAATTTAGTGTATCACTAACCGGCTCAAGGTCAAAAGAGAAGGAAGGAATTTGAACACATGTATCTGATTACAAAGCTCTTTATATATTCTAACAAACACTAATTTCTACTAAAAGAAATTATCTATTTAGTACTCACTTTTAAATGAAAACATATTGTAATTATGAATGTTTAAGCCTCAAATAAAGTTGTATAAATGTGATCTTATTTGGAAATGGAGTGGTTGAAGATATCCTTAGTTAAGACCAGGACATACTGGCTCATGGTTGGCCCTATATTACGGCTGCTGTCCTTATAAGAAGGCCTGTGACAGTCAGGTGCAGTGGCTTACACAAATATTCCCAGCACCTTGGGAGGCCAAGGTAGGAGGATCACTTGAGACCAAGAGTTTGAGACCAGCTTGGGCAGAATAGTGAGACTCTATCTCTACAAAAATTTTAAAAACTAGCCAAACATGGTGGCGTGCACCTGTAGTCCCAGCTATTCAGAAGGTGTAGGTGGGAGGATTGATTGTACCCAGGAGATTGAGGCTGCAGTGACCCATGACTGTGCCACTGCTCTCTAGCCTGGGGGACAAAATGAGACCCTGTCTCAAAAACAGACAAACAAACAAAAACCAGAAAAAAACAAAGACCTGTGAAGACAGACACACACAGAGGGAAGGAGGATATGTGAAAACAAAGGCTGAAATTGGAGTGATACAGCTATAAGCCAAGGAATGCCAGGGACTGCCAGCCACCACCAGAAGCTAGAAAGAGGAAAGGAAGGATTCCTCCTCAGAATAAATTATAGCAGCACCCAGAGTAATGAGACAATACATTTCTCTTGATTTAAGCCACCAAGTTTGTGGTACTTTGTAGAAAAGTTTCTTCCGATATATCCCTAAGAAGCTAATGCAAAGATCAATTAACAAGGAAGGAATTATTTGCTTGCCACAGTGCTACTGAAAACAAATGTGCTTTAATAATTTAGAGGAATCTTTAAAATACTGCATTTCCTCAAAATTGTTGTTAAAATCATGACTTTCAGTCACAATGTTCTTTTCTATCGGTTTGTTTATGTGTTTATTGTCTCTTGCCTCACTTCCTTGGGGCCTCCTATATAGCCAACTCAAAGTATTCAATTCAGCATACTCTCAGTGCTCAAATAGGTGTAAAACAAAATATTTTTTGAAGGAGACATATAGAAAAACTGACTAGCAAAAAGTCGTAATAAAATTTTTGACAAAATATTCAAAGCAAATGTAGGAACTATGTCACTGTCTTTTCCTCTTATGTATACACCAAACTTATAAATGTGATGAGATGTCTAAACAACTATATTCCATAATTTTTACCCACAGCTGCTATCCCTTGACAGAACACTGGCCAAAGTAGCAAAATAAGAATAGAATTTACAATTTGATAAAAATAACTGTGAGAGTATCCCATCTCAGTAAAAGAGAAGTTATTAGCAAAAATATTTGGACACAATAGGAGTCATGTCTCCATCAACTCTAAAATCTCAATGACAATAAAAATTGGAAAATCAAAGCTATTTAAAAGAAGTCAATGGAATTTTTGCATATTAATAACTGAAGTTTAAATAATTTTATAAAACCAGAATTCTGTGCAATGATGATATTACTTTTATCCAAAGATCTACCTGAAAAAAATGTGAACTGATTTGTAACTGTCTTAGTAGGAGAAAATTAACAAATCTTTAAAAATAAAGAAAAAAGAGTTCTAGACAGGACCAAGGTAGAAAAGATCGCCAATATCTTTAGTGAACAGGGATTGGTAATTAATCCCACAACCACACATATATACACACATATACTTTTTGTTTAGATGGGTGTCTTTTACAACACATTCTCTCTGTAGTCAGTAAAACTGTTTTTTTTTCACTAGGCCAGAGGAAATAAAACTCATAACTCCAACACAGAAAAAAATTATATATATATATATATAATTCGTCCTTCAATTCACCTATTGTATTTATGCAGTGTCCATCAGCTTTGCACCCATAATTTATCACTTTAATCAAGCTTGAATGAAAGGATTGTGACACAGTTGGATATATGACCTGAGAGCCTAAATTATCTTATATTAAGGCCACTTGCTCCCATAGCTTATTTGAATCCTGTGAGCTGAGTCCTAGGAGCTATGAGCATGGTTGAGATCATGTCTCACAGGTGCCTAGAGTATCCTTGATGCTAACACTACAGGACAAGCGAGAACTGTTCTCGTACACAGTGCGGATCTCCACAGGGACAGCTCACTTTCTTGTGTTTTCTAACTTGCCATAAAACACATTTTTCCTACAATTCAATGTTTAAAAAAACAATATTATGTTGTCAGCAGTTGAACATTGATATAAACCTACTGATAAATTCATCCAGCTTGATTAGATCCACTCAAAAGCCCCAGTGTTTTTGACAATTTAAATAGGAATTACTGAGTGAGTAAATTTTTTCATCTGTTTTGACATATCACATTATACAAGTATTTCCTCAATGAAGATAAAACATTGCATTTAGACATTCCCAGTAAAATAAATCCTCGTGTAGAAAGTATGTTCAACTTGCAACCAAAATCGTAATTAACAGCAATGTATATAAATAGAACACTGAACCAGAAAAATCTCAGATTCTACTTCTTACACCACTTAAAAAATGTGACTAGGCAAGTTATTAAACTCCTACCTGAAAAAATGTAGATAAGAAGATATGTCTTATGAAACTCTATGGGCTAATAATTGTTATTAGAAGAATAAAATGTATAAGAAAGCAATATAAACTAACCAGATCCTCAAAATATGTAGATTATTTCAAAAATTATTTTTATTTATATTTATTTTATTATTTTTTTTTGAGATGGAGTCTCACTCTGTTGCTGGGCTGGAGTGCAGTGGTGCAATCTCGGCTCACTGCAACCTCTGCCTCCCAGGTTCAAGTGATTCTTCAGCTTCAGCCCTGCCAAGTAGCTGGGACTACAGGTGCGCGCCACCACACCCAGCTAATTTTTTTTTTTTTTTTTTTTTTTTTTTAGTAGAGATGGTGTTTCATTATGTTGGTCAGGATGGTCTCGATCTCTTGACCTTGTGATCCACCCGCTTCGGCCTCCCAAAGTGCCGGGATTACAGGCGTGAGCCACCGTGCCCAGCCTATTTTTAATTTTTAAAAATAAAGTACATATTTTAAAACACTACTTAATGTTAAAAGACAAATGTCAAAAATAGTAATGTCCTTTCCCCAAACTCCCTAACACCAGTCTTACTTCCTGGAGTAAACACTTTTTGATACAATTTTCAGAGCATTTGTTGATATCCTGTTACGAGTGATTTAGCACTTTTGAATTTTCTACTCTACCCTATAGTCCAAAACTCTTAACCTGCTCATCTTACCAATATTGAAATTGTTGGACGATTACGTTATCATTTATGTAATGTATTAGGATTAGGTTTCTATTGCAGAAATTTCTCTGAAATTATTACTCATTTGGGTTATCTATGTCTCCTTGGGTATTTTTTTAATATGCTCCAGCATGTCTGTCAAGGCACAATCATCATTCTAAATGCCCAGGCACATCGGGTACCTTTTTCCCCATTGGATGCCACTCTTTCATAGCCCCTGATCTTTCTAACTTTGACTGTACAGCTGTTAATACTGTGAATTAACTTCACGACTCACCTTTGGGAATCTCTTGTTTCATGGATGCCATTTCTTTTTTTAGGTTTCTTCCTCGGCACAGTCTCCAGTATTTTCCCAAAAAAAGGAGTTACAAGAGACATACTGTTTTGTGACTCCTTGCATGTTCAAAAATGTCATATTGCATTTTCTCACGTGAGTGAATTTGGCTAAGTATAGATATCTCTCTATTCACCTTTAGTGAATGGTCTCCCTCCTCAGAGGCCATCAAGAAAAGAGGGCTACAGAGCAGCACAGCCCTAATTCAACTGATGAGTACACGCAAAGGCGTGAACCTCAAAGCCATTCAGCATAAAACCTACCCTTGCAGGGATACAGATAAGTAGCACAGAGAGAGCAATGTGACCCTGCTAACTCTGGGAAACATAAGCACACCAGCCACCACGTCAGTGAGAGGGAGAAGAGGTTTACACTTCTCAAAACTGTCCAAATGCACAGGCTGTAATTCATGTATACAAATATGCTTTTTATTTCAGCTTTGACCTCACCTAATTTTCCATCCAATATCTCACTCAGGGCATTCCACAAGATCTGTTTACTTCTTCCTCCAAATCAGCCTGCTTACTATATAAATGTCATTAAATATGCTGAGTTAGCTGGATTTTAGGCTATAGTTTTCCTGCCTCAGTAGTCATTTCTTATTGCATTATATATGTCTTTATAATCTTTACAAAAACAGAAGATCCCTTCCATAATGCCTTTTAGCCAATGGTAGGGCATTAAATGGAATCCATCTGTTCTTTTTCTACTCTGTTCTTTGGGTTCCATTTTTTATGCAAACCATGTTTTTTTCCTCCATATTGATAGTGTCCTTCTAAAATACTATTTTAAGGTGAATTTGTTTAGTATATTTTGTTGTCAATTTTACTTATCAGTTTAATTTCAAGGTTGAAAATTAAATGCCTTCAGGGATTTGAAGTCGTTACTCTACTGTCTTCTAAGACCCGGTATTGTTGTTAAGTCTGAGAGCATTCTGATGCCCTGTTAGAATGTTTTCTCATTGTTATCAGGGTAGTCTTCATCACAGAGTAGGCAGATAGTAAACTAAACTTTCTCTGAGTGTATCCAGAAACCTCAGGGCAAAGGGGTGCAATATGCTATTCAGAAACAGGAATATCTATATCTTTGCAAGAAGATCTGGAGTCTCAATTACTTCCTACATTTTTGCAGTCTCGAAGTTAAAATTTTATAAGTGTATTAGGAAATAAAATTTATAAACCAAACACACAAAAATAGAGGTGCTTACAAAAAAATGTGTTTAGTAAAGGATCCATAATATACTAGAAATTAAGTAAAAATATGTAATTACATAGCACATATCAATGTATTATTTATCTTTAATACATAAAATATCAAAAATTCCATTTAAATGGCAATAAATATGTATCAATTTCTGCTTATTAGCCTGTTTTCCTGTTTCATTGTAATTGGCTCTGCCTATTTTTGTTTCATAAATCTACCTGAAAGATACCTATGAACCTAAGACTAAGTAACTGAGGAAAGGGGAAACTTGTCAAATAGAAACTACACATAAATATATAATAAGAAGAAACTGCCAAATTAAAAAGAAGACAGAAATACATGTCCAAAATATTTTCTATATTGGCCATCTGCACAATCTTAACTCACAAGTTAATTGTCACCATTTAACTTCATTTTTCCACATCTTTTTATTGAACAATAGTGAGAGTAAGAGAAATTTCCAAGTTCCTGTCCTTTCTGATCCATTGATTTGTTCTATGACCTTCTGTCTTGACACTGTTAGACCTCAATTTCACAATCTATAAAACCATTCCTGTTAGATTTACTTTGGACCCAGTACTCTAGTCTCTGGGATACTTTAGGAGGATAAAAAGGGATGACACATCCTTCCTACATCTTTATAATAGGCAGTTCAAAATAATTCATGTTTTCTATGTCACCTTATAATCTGGATGTTTTTTCATGCATTATACTTTTAATTACTTTTAATTTTATAAGTTTAAAAGTTTGCATTATTGATGATTTTTAAAAATTATCTTCAATAAACATGAAATAATTTTAAGTGCAGCTGGAAAACTACAGAAAATATCATAGAATACATGATGGTAAAATTATATTTGTACTATAAATATTTTTGATTTTTTGTCCTTACAGGGAGGCAAAATGTTCCCTTCTAATGGCACTGAAGAAACAGATAATATCTAGAATTCTCACCACAAAATATAATCTTCACAGACCTCTTATATAGGTTTAATATGCTACTCTCCTCTTCGCAGATATGAGCATTTTCAGTTCTCTGATATATGTGTTACTAAGTAGAGAAAGTGAAAAGAAAGGTTAACCATAATGAAGACTGAGACTTTGCTCGAAAATGCACATCAGAGAAAACATTATATTTAAATTTGGTGAAAAATATGTCCAACTATACTCATGTGCTCTCATCTCAACTTCATTAATCTTTATGCCTTTAGAAGGCCTTTGCAAGCATCATAATAAAGGTTCCTAGAATCATCTCCAAACCTTCTTTGTTCTTTATTTGTGCTTGTTAAGTACTAAATACTATCACATCAATATAGTAATATCATGAGAAGATTTTAAAAATTATTGGATTCCTAAATTTAGAATTATTAGTAATGAGATCAGAGCAATTGATTATTTAAAACAGCCATTTTATATCATCATAATGAAAAAGTTGCTTTATTTTTATTAAAACTGGTAACCTCGCCTTTATTTGAATTATCAATATTTATTTTATTGAATTTAAATATATATATAACTATGTAGAAATATTATTAAATTAAGAAGGCAAAGTATAAGCATACATGCCCCCAGTTTAACCACTTTAAGGGTCCTTGTGAGAAAGGCTTCCTCACTAGCCACAGAAGTAGGATTAAGACAGGCTGAACTCATATTTTCTTACCCCACTGCTAAGTATCTGAAAATCCATTCTCCTTCCCTAGAAGGTAACTGATCGTACCTCACATTTCTTCTTCAAACATTTATGGGCCATTTATTAAACCCAGGAAATGTCAGCAGAGGGTCTCAAAAGTCAAAAGCTGTTTTACTGATGTTAAATATATTATGTGTGGTTTAGAAAGTATAAACTGCATTTCAAAAAATAGGTACTGGCTAGAATATTAAATCTATATTAATTTTATAATTAATATATAATGTATAGAATATATTTATATGCAGTACATTTGTATTAATACAATAGAATTAATATAACATAAGAATTTGGAATGCAACTGAATCCAATAATTGAAATACAACTAATACATATATAATGATACATATATAATACATATATAATGATAGTATATATCATTAATACAATATATTTAGAGGAAAGAATTTGAAGAACAAAACTTTCCATTGGTAACTACCTTAGTTTTATGTCTAGGTTTAAAGACTTAAAATTATTTTCCTAAAATATTACTCTTAAAGTATCTAATTATAATTTTGTAACCTAAGCAATAAAATACAAGTATAAAATCATATTTTATTTAAAGATGACTCAAAATTGTTTGACTCCTAAATATGCAGGCACAGTACCTCCAGAATCAATATGCATTGGTCGTTTAAAAGGATATGAAAAGAAGCAACTCTTTTTTTTCTTTAAACTATAGATGCATTAGATTGTTTGGTATTTCTCCAAATGTCTTACTTTTTTTTCCCCCTAAGGGATATTCTGCAAAGGTCATCTCTTATATTAAATGAGAGTTAAAATATTTAGGTACAACTATTACATTATATTTTATATTATTTTGCTTTACTTGTATGAGAAAATAGCTGTGAACAATGTAAAACATCATGATTTATTGGTCCAAGGGTCATAGCTTTGGATTAAATGGTCGGGAACATCTATCAGTTAAGTTAGATGACTCACAGATCAATTATCAATTTATCTTTATATACAGTGTTTTGATGTTTGAAGAAAGAGAGTAAAAAGGAAATTGTTCTTGGTAAATGAAATTCCAATTTCAATTGCATAATTCAGGCTAAATTATCACTTTCCCTTATTTTACTAAGCAATTAAAGTAAGATACTTATTTTAAATGTGTTTGATGTCTGCTCTTTTGTCCTACATAAAATAACGTCCTCAATGCTGCCTACATGGTTTTATCATCTTAATTGTTAAAAGCCTCAGGAAAGATCCTACCCATCTATCACATCTATATTGTACTTCTTCCATTCTGCCCTTTAATGTACCCTCACCACATTGTGGATACTTCTGGTGGAGGGAGCAGTACAGTGCCTTTCTAGGAAACTCTGTATGAACAATTTGGTTTGCTGTTTGGGTTCTAATATTCTTGCGTATTGTCCCCCTGGTGTATCGCAAACAGTGTAAGAAAAATGATATTGTACAGGACATATGCATACTGCTACTGTACAACATTAGAGTAACAGAAGGCCAGGCAGCCTCCAGTTTTATATGACGTCTGGCTAGCAATCAGTATGACGTCTGGCCAACAATCAGATTTTTGGTACTGACAGAAGTCTTCATTAGTTCCAGATTGCAATTCTTATGTTAATTGTATGAGATGTGAATCCTGTTGAAAATTTGGCAATAGTTTCAAATTTTATCTTTAATTCTGAGTGTTTTGACTTTTACTAAGTATTCATAAAAGCCTTAGAGAGAAAATGATGTTTTAGAAGCAAAATCTTGCTATGGTCAACTAGCTATTAAAAGGGAAATATAATTCTCTTTCCTTATTGCCTGCCACAAACACCAAGATTCAAGTTTATATCAATATAAAATTGGGTAACAATATTTCATCTGGACTAGTATTGAAATATACAGTTACATATTGGCAAGTCGATAAAAATATCCTTTCCTTTGAAAATGTATACACATACATGTCCACACATAATATCCTATTTTATTTGCACAACGTCTGAAATCTACATTGGAGATAGTAAAAAACAGAAGTTTTACTTGAATCCATAGACATTTTAATCTATGACATGAAGAAAAATTTCTGGATTTCTCCATCATAAAGAAGATAAACAAGATTAAATAAAATAAAATGATGCAAGAGAGGATAGATATGACAAAAATCTTTTAAGTAAATAATTATAAGTATTTCTTAGAAAGGAGCTTGATGATTAAAACATAAACAAAAGCAAATTATAATCAGTAAATTTTTCTAAAAATATTAAAAGGAAAATATAAAAGGAAAAATAAAATCTGTGAAAGCAGTTTGAAGAAACTTACTATGCTTAGGAAGAAGAAGAATATGAATATGATGGAAGAAAATGAATATGAATAGATACCAGCAAACGTTTTGAACTACAATTTTTTTTTTTTTAAATGCTCAGGATTTATTGGCAAGGAAAAGAATCGGGTTATTTACAAAGGGAAAACTTCATGACAGCCTCCGATGTCTATAAGAAAGTAAACATAAAGCAATATTACAGATATAAAACACTAATTTTAATCACATCATATAACATTCAATATTAAATTGAGCATTTAATATTATTGGATAACAATTTAATTATATGTAAAATTTAATATTAAACATATTGACTTGGTTAGAAAATATATACAAAAGATGACATTAATGTATATGTAACAGAAATTTATAATAAATGGATGAGAAGATATATTTAAGCAAATAGAAAATATATACAGTAATATTTAAATTTACAGTTAAAGCAAAATATTTAAGCAATTTTGAAGATGAGCTCTTTTGAATGCATGAATCATGGTTATATGAAACCAAAGAAACAACTCAGCATTTGATAGATAAAACACAAAAACATACATATATACACACAAATAACATATAAATAAAATAAGCAATTTCAAATATATGTATTACTCTAAAAACAAGAACTTATTTTTATACATCCTAAGCATAAATTATATCCCAAGTCCTAAAACCTAATATTTTATACGTCACAGACTAGCCAAATTAATTTCTTAATGAATTTTCTTTCTTTTTTTTTTTTTTTGAGATGAGTTTCGCTCTGTCGCCCAGGCTGGAGTGCAGTGGCATGATCTCGGCTCACTGCAACCTCTGCCTCCTGGGTTCAAGAGATTCTCCTGCCCCATCCTCCCTAGTAGCTGGGATTACAAGTATGTTCCACCACGCCGGCTAATTTTTTGTATTTTTTAGTAGAGACAGGGTTTCATCATGTTGGCCAGGCTGGTCTTGAACTCCAGACCTCAGGTGATACGTCCACCTTGGCATCCCAAAGTGCTGGGATTACAAGTGTGAGCCACCACACGCAGCCTCTTAACAAATTTTCTAAAAACAAAACAAAACAAGCTGCTGCACACTTGCCTGCCACCCTTCCCCACCACTGCACCAGTGCACACTTGCCTGTGGACACCCTACTGCCTTGGTGGTGCACACTTGTCTGTGGCCCCCTGAAGCAAGGATTCCTTCATGATCCCCTTACCTCCCTGCCAGAGTGTTGTTGCCAGCAGAGGAGAATACCTTGACCCCTCCAGCACAGCAGGGGGCAAGAGAACAAAGCTTGGCCTGGTCCCAGACTTCCTGGGGACTAGAGACTGGAGAATGAAAACAAGCTGGAAAACATACTTCAGGATATTATCCAGAAGAACTTCCCCAGCCAGGAAATACAGAGAACACCATTAAGGTATTCCATGAAAAGATCAACCCCAAGACACATAATTATCAGATTCTCCAAGGTCGAAATGAAGGAAAAACTGTTAAGTGCAGCCAGAGAGAAAGGATGGGTCACCTACAGAGGGAAGCCCATAAGACTAATAGTGGACATCTCAGCAGAAATTCTACAAGCCAGAAGAGATGGGGGGGCAATACTAAACATTCCTAAAGGAAAGAATATTCAACCCGGAATTTCATATCTAGCCAAACTAAGCTTCATAAGTGAAGGAAAAATAAAATCCTTTACAGACAAGCAAATGCTGAGGGATTTTGTTACCACCAGGCCTGCCATGCAATAGCTCCTGAAAGAAGCACTAAATATGGAAAGGAAAAGCCAGGACCAGCCACTGCAAAAACACACCAGAATATAAAGACCAGTGACACTAAGAAGAAACTGCATCAACCAGAGTGCAAAATAACCAAATAGCATCATGATGACAGGATCAAATTCACACATAACAAGACTAATCTTAAATATAAATGGGCTAAATGCCCCAATTAAAAGACACAGACTAGCAAATTGGACAAGGAGTCAAGACCCATTGGTGTGCTATATTCAGGAGACCCACCATATATACAAAGACACACACTGGCTCAAAATAAAGGGATGGAGGGAAAATTTGCCAAACAAATGGAAAGCAAAAAAAAGCAGGGGGTGCAATCCTAGTCTCTGACAAACAGACTTTAAAACAACAAAGATCAAAAACGACAAAGAAGGGCATTACATAATGGTAAAGAGAAGAATTCAACAAGAAGTGTTAACTATTCTGAATATATATGCACCCAGTACAGGAGCACCCAGATGCATAAAACAAGTTCTTAGAGACCTACAAAGAGAGTTAGACTTCCATACAATAGTAGTGGGAGCCTTTAACACCCCACTGTCAATATTAGACAGATCAACGAGACAGAAAATTAACAAAGATATTCAGGACTTGAACTCAGCTCTGGATCAAGTGGATCTAGTAGACATCTACAGAACTCTCTACCCCAAATCAACAGAATATATATTCTTCTCAGTGCCAAATGGCACTTACTATAAAATCGACCACATAATTGGAAGTAACACACTCCTCAGCAAATGCAAAAGAACTGAAATCATAACAAAGAGTCTCTCAGACCACAGTGCAATCAAATTAGAACTGGGGACTAAGAAACTCACTCAAAACCGCACGATTTCATAGAAACTGAACAACCTGCTCCTGAATGACTCCTGGGTAAATAATGAAATTCAGGCAGAAATCAAAAGTTCTTTGAAACCAGGGAGAACAAAGAGACTACTTACCAGAATCTCTGGGACGCAGCTAAAGCAGTGTTAAGAAGGAAATTTATAGGACTAAATGCCCACATCAGAAAGCTAGAAAGATATCAAATTGACACTCTAACATTACAATTAAAAGAGCTAGAGAGGGAAGAGCAAAGTAATCCAAAAGTTAGCAGAAGACAAGAAATAACTAACAGCAGAGAAGAATTGAAGGAGACAGAGACACAAAAAACCCTCCAAGTAGTCAATGAATCCAGGAGCTGGTTTTTTGAAAAAATTAACAAAACAGATAGACTGCTAGCCAAAATAATAAAGAAGAAGAGAAAGAAAAATCAAATAGACACAATAAAAAATGATAAAGGGGATATCACCAATGACCCCACGGAAATACAAACTACCATCCGAGAATAATCTATGCAATAACCTCTACGCAAATAAAGTAGAAAATCTAGAAGAAATGGATAGATTCCTGGATGCATACACCCTACCAAGATTAAACCAGGAAGAAGTTGAATCCTGAGTAGAACAATAACAAGCTCTGAAATTGAGGCAGTAATTAATAGCCTACCAACCAAAAAAAGCCTGGAACCAGATGGATTCACGACTGAATTCTACCAGAAATACAAAGAAGAGCTGGTACCATTCCTTCTGAAACTATTCCAAACAACTGAATAGGAGGGACTTCTCCCTAACTCTTTTTATGAAGCCAGCATCATCCTGATACAAAAACCCGGAAGACACACAACAAAAGAAAGAAAATTTCAGGCCAGTATCTCTGATGAACATCAATGTGAAAATCCTCAATAAAATACTGGCAAAACAAATCCGGCAGCAGATCAAAAAACTTATCCACCACAATCAAGTTAGCTTCATCCCTGGGATGCAAGGCTGGTTCAATGTATGCAAATCAACAAACATAATCTATCACATAAACAGAACCAAAGACAAAACCACATGATTATCTCAATAGATGCAGAAAAGGCCGTTAAAAAACCCAACATCTCTTCATGTTAAAAAAACTCTCAACAAACTAGGTATTGATGGAACATATCTCAAAATAATAGCAGCTATTTATGACAAACCCACAGCCAATATCATATTGAATGGGCAACAGCTGGAAGCATTCCCTTTGAAAATTGGTACAAGAGAATGCCCTCTCTTGCCACTCCTATTCAACATGGTATTGGAAGTTCTGGCCAGGGCAATCAGGCAAAAGAAAGAAATAAAGTGTATTCAAATAGGAAGAGAGGAAGTCAAGTTGTCTCTGTTTGCAGAAGACATGATTTTATATTTAGAAAACCCCATCATCTCAGCCAAAAAACTTCTTGAAATGATAAGCAACTTCAGCAAAGTCTCAGGATACAGAATCAATGTGCAGAAATCACAAGCATTCCTTTACACCAATAGGCAAGCAGAGAGCCAAATCATGAATGAACTCCCATTCACAATTGCTGCAAAGAGAATAAAATACCTAGGAATACAGCTAACAAGGGATGTGAAGAAATTCTTCAAGGAGAATGACAAACCACTGCTCAAGGAAACAAGAGAGGACACAAACAAATGGAAAAACATTCTATCCTCATGGATAGGAAGAATCAATATTGTGAAAATGGCTGTACTGCTTGAAGTAATTTATAGATTCAATGCCATTACCATCAAACTACCATTGACATTCTCCACATAATTGGAAAAACTATTTTAAATTTCATATGGATTCAAAGAAGACCCCATATAGCCAAGACGATCCTAAGCAAAAAAAAAAAAAAAAAAAACAAAGCTGGAGGCATCACACTACTTGACTTCAAACTATACTACAAGGCTACAGTAACCATCACAACACGATACTAATACTAAAATAGACATATAGACCAATGGAGCAGAACAGAGACCTCAGAAATAACACCACACATCTACAACCATCTGATCTTTGACAAACCTGGCAAAAACAAGCAATGGGGAAAAGATCTCCTATTCAGTGAAGAGTGCTGGGAAAACTGGCTAGCCATATGCAAAAAATTGAAACTGGACGCCTTTCTTACACCTTATACAAAAATTAACTCAAGATGGATTAAAGACTTAAATATAAAAACCTAAACCATAAAAACCCTAGAAGAAAACCTAGGCAATACCATTCAGGACATAAGCATGGACAAAGACTTCATGACAAAAACTCCCAAAGCAATTGCAACAAAAGCCAAAATTGACAAATAGGATATAATTAAACTAAAGAGGTTCAGCACAGCAAAAGAAACTATCATCAGCGTGAACTGGCAATCTACAGAATGGGAGAACATTTTTGCAATCTACCCATCTGACAAAGGTCTAATATCCAGAATTTACAAGGGACTTAAACATATTTACAAGAAAAAAACAAACAACACCATCAAAAAGTGGGCAAAGTATATGAACAGACACTTTTCAATAGAAGATATTTACATGGCCAACAAACATATGAAGAAAAGCTCAACATCGCTGATCATCAGAGAAATGCAAACCAAAACCACAATGAGATACCATCTCATGCCAGTCAGAACGGCCATTATTAAAAAGTCAGGAAACAGGCCGGGCGCTTTGGGAGCACTTTGGGATCCCAGCACTTTGGGAGGCCGAGGCGGGAGGATCACGAGGTCAGGAGATCAAGACAATCCTGGCTAACACAGTGAAACCCCGTCTCTACTAAAAATACAAAAAATTAGCCAGGCATGGTGGTGGGCACCTGTAGTCCCAGCTACTCAGGAGGCTGAAGCAGGAAAATGGCCTGAACACGGGAGGTGGAGCTTGCAGTGAGCCCAGACTGTGCCACTGCACTCCAGCCTGGGCAACGGAGCAAGACTCCCTCTCAAAAAAAAAGAAAAAAAAAAGTCAGGAAACAATAGATGCTGGCAAGCCTGTGGAGAAATAGGAAAACTTTTACACTGTTGGTGGGAATGTAAATCAGTTCAACCATTGTGGAAGACAGTATGGTGATTCCTCAAGGATCTAGAACCAGAAATACCATTTGACCCAGCAATCCCATTACTGGATATAGACCCAAAGGAATATAAATCATTCTACTATAAAGACACATGCACACATATGTTTACTGCAGCACTATTTACAGTAGCAAAGACATGGAACCAACTCAAATGCCCATCAATGATAGACTGGATAAAGAAAATGTGGTGCATATACACTATGGAATACTATGCAGCCATAAAAAGGAATGAGATCATGTCCTTTGCAAGGACATGGATGAAGCTGGAAGCCATCATCCTTAGCAAACTAACACAGGAACAGAAAACCAAATACCGCATGTTCTCACTCATTAGTGGGAGTTGAACACTGAGAACACATGGACACAGTGAAGGGAACAACACACACCAAGGCCTGTTGACATGTGTGGGGGTGAGGGGAGAGAACTTAGAGGATGGGTAAATAATAGGTGCAGCAAACCACCATGGCACACGTATACCTAGGTAACACTTTTCTTTTTTCTTTTCTTTTTTTTTTGTAGAAATAAAGGAAAAAAAAGTGGGCATACTACCCAAAGCAACTTACAGATTCAGTGCTAATCCTACCAAACTCTCAATGACATTTCTCATGGAATTAGAAAAAAATTCTAAAATTCATATGGAACAAATAAAGAGCCTGAATAGCCAAAGTGATTCTAAGCAAAAAGAACACGGCCTGAGCCATCACACTACCCAATTTCAAACTATACTACAGGGCTTCAGTAACCAAAAGAGGACGGTACTGTTACAAAAATAGACACATAGACCAATGGAATAGGTTAGAAAATCCAGAAATAAAGTCACACACCTACAATCATCTGACCATTCTGGACATAGGCTTCGGCAAAGATTTCATGACTAAATCTCCAAAACCAATTGCAACAAAGATAAAAATAAACAAGTGGGGCCAAATTAAACTAAAGAGCTTCTGTACAGCAAAAGAAACCATCAAAAGAGTAAACAGGTAACATGCAGAATGGGAGAAAATATTCACAAACCATGCATCTGAAAAAGGTCTAATATCCAGAATCTATAAGGAGCTTAAATCAACAAGCAAGCAACAAAGAACCCATTAAAAAGTGGGCAAAGGATATGAACAGACACTTCTCAAAATAAGAGATACACATGGCCAACAAGCATATGTAAATTGCTCAAATCACTAATTATTATTGAAATGCAAATTATAGCCACAATGAGATAACATCTCACACCAGTAAGAATGGCTATTATAAAAACATTAAAAAAAAACAGATGTTGGTGAGGTGGCAGAGAAAGGGGAACACTTATGCATTTCTGGTGGGGATGCAAATTAGTTTAGCCACTGTGGAAAACAGTCTGGAGATTTCTCAAAGAAACTTAAAACAGAACTATCATCCAACCCAGCATTTCCAATATCAAGTACATATCCAAAGGAATGTAAATCATTCTACCACAAAGACACCTGCATATGTATCTTCATCACGATGCTATTCACAATAGAAAAGAAAAAAAATCAACCTAAATGCCCATCAATGGTAGAACAGATAAAGAAAATTTGGTATATATACACCACGGAATACTACACAGCCATGAAAAACAATGACATTGTGTCCTTTGCAGTAACATGGATGGAACTGTAAGCTATTATGCTAAGTGAATTAATGCAGGAACAGAAGACCAAACACCGCATGTTCTCACTTATAAGTGGGAGTTAACATCGAGTACACATGGACATAAAGATAGGAACAATAGACATTGGGGCCTATTTAAGGGGAGAGGGTGGAAAGAGGGCGAGGGTGGAAAAACTACCTACAGGGTACGAGGCCCACTACGCGGGTGATGGAATTATTTGTACACCAAAACCTAGTGACATGCAATTTACCCATGTGACAAACATGCATAGGTAACCCTGGAACCTAAAATAACATTGAAAAAAAAATACAAAAACTGCAAAACAGCCATATTAACAACTGTTCAACAATTGTTTGAAAAAAAGACACAAATATCCAGTTTCAGTAATGCTTTTAATGAATAAAAGAAATATGGAGAAGCTGTAAAATAATTTTAGAAAACTTCTTATAATTCTATATTAATACAATTTAAGTATATAACACACATGAACACTTTAAGAGATTATGAGTAGCATGTATAATAAAAGAAGAAAAGCCTTAATTGATCAATAAATATGGAACACCTAGGAAAAACTGTTTCAAAAAATAAATCTAAAAATGGTGCAAATCTGAATCAATTATAAGTGACTTCTTTTAGAATTTCAAAAGGGTTTCCATAATCTGTAATGTATGTCAGCACATAGAAAAAAACCAAAAAACTCTCATACTCATGATATTAAGTGAGCATATCAAAATCATGTAAAACACAAAATTTTACCGTAAATTAGGAAAATGATCAATGGAATAAAGACATAATTCACAAGATGCAAACTATAAAGAATAATTGATCTATTGTTAGTATTTAAATTACCTTTAATCAAGTAAATTAAAATTGTACATTATTTTGCTTTTCTACTTGGAAAATGCTTTTCAGAAATATGTTATGTATTCCTGAGCAGTAAAATGGGCAACTTCACACATGCTGATAAGAATATAAAATGGCACATGTCTGAAGGGCAGTTCCATGATATACATAATGAAAATTTCAAAGATAAAAATTATTTCAGCCAGTAATTCCACTACAATAACTGTTTACAAGAAAGTAGTTAAATATGTGCACAAAAATTTAAGTACATAATTTTCATTCTTACCATCTTTATAGTGGCAAGAAAACTGAAATTATGTTAGGGTACAACAAATATGTGATAGATTAATTATTTTTTGATGTATCCACTTCATAAAATCGTATATATATGATATCAGTTTAGAATAATATTTCGTTATGGAGAAAACACTTATGTTAAATTAAAAATAGAATGTATAACTGTATGACCCAATAGTGCTCATTTTTTAATTGACAAAAAATTGTATACATTTATGGGGTACATCATAATGTTTTGGTATATGTACACATTGTGGAATGGCTAAATCAAGCTAATTAACGTATGTATTACCTCACAAACTAATTTTTTCGTGGTGAGAACTCTTAAAATCTACTCTCTGCGATTTTGAAGATACACTACGTTGTTGTTCACTATAGTCACCATAATGTACCATAGACCTCTTTCAATTTGCTTCCCCTGTCAATTAAATTTTGTATCCTTTGACCAACATCTTCCTAATAATATTTAAAGGATTATAATTTAGTTATATGTATATAAAAATATAATAAGATGTCAGATTGGACCTTACCTGGTAAGTGGGCCTGGAGCTAATATATGGTTAAAGAAAATGTATCAAATATCAATCAACTGGTTAAAGCAAATGCAGAGAGGGGAGGCTAACATGTCCTGTGGAATTTACTAGGACATGACTAAACTCAAACTACTATCGGAATCTTGTCCTCACTCCTCTCTTCTCCCTCAATAAGCCATGCATGGGCACAACTGCGGTAAGCTGTTAACCAAGGGAGGGAGGAATAAAGCTCTTTACCTTTCCCAACTCGAGTCAAAGGGGCTTCCTTCAAGGCAAATAAAATGAATCCAGGGGAACTACTCAAAGGGATTGGAGGCAGGGCGTAGTCTTATAGGAAAGGGAGACTAGCGTCTTATTTCACACTTTTTTATATAGTAAATTGCACTTTGCCTCCTACATTCATTTAAGCAAAGGCTGAAGGGACTCAGAGAAAAACAGTAGATCAGAGAAGCATCCATGGAACTGGCTGCAATATCCCCTGTGATGGTTCATATTGAGTGTCAACTCGACTGGATTGAGGAATGCAAAATATTGTTCCTAGGTGTGTCTGTGAGGGTGCTGCCAAAGATTAACATTTGAGTCAGTGGCCTGGGAGAGACAGACCCACTCTCAATCTGTGTAGGCACCAACTGATCAGTTGCCATCACAGCTAGAATAAAGCAGGCAGACGAACGTGGAAGGATTTGACTTGCTGAGTCTTCCAGCCTTCATCTTCCCCCCGTGCTAAAGGCTTCCTGCCCTCAAACATCAGATTCCAAGTTCTTCAGCTTTTGGACTCTTGGACTTGTACCAGTGATTAGCCAGCAACTCTCAGACCACAGACTGAAGGCTGCACTGTTGGCGTCCCTGCTTTTGAGGTTCTGGCACTTGGACTGGCTTCCCTGCTCCTCAGCTTGAAGACAGCCTATTATGGGACTTCACCTTGTGATGGTGTGGTACATATCTTGTTAGTTCTGTGGTACATATCCTGTTAGTTCTGTCCCTCTGGAGAACCCTGACTAATATATCCCTATTTGTAAGATTCCTGTGGGTAAAGTATAGGGCACTGTGGTAGTGGGGATGGTGATGTGCAAAGTCAAGAAGTCCTGCACAGAAAACCTCCAAAGAGAGTGAACTGTGCAGTTGGAGGCCCCCAAGGTTCTCCATAACGAGCACACACGAGGCTCAGCATTTTGCAGTCCTGCCACAAAGTATGTTGTCAGATGACCCGTGTTAGTGAAAAGTCTTCTCCCATTCCTACAAGAGGAAAGTAGCGAAGACGTTTAATTAACCCAGAGGATGACTTATCTGTATTCCGGGTCATATGAGCACAAGTTTAAACAACTTTGGATGGAAAAGGAAGAGGTCACAAAGCTTTCAACTAAATATGGAATTGGAATTCTTCAAAAGACTAGACCTAATTGAAATTTATAAAAATTGAAATAAATTAAAGTCTACAGATTTTCCAAAGCGGTCATTTATGAATGAAGAAAAAAAAAAGGGAAATTCACCAACATGGTAAAAGGTTATGATTGGAGAAAACTAAAACCGTTTCTTTTCTGGAGTCCACTGATTACAAATTGTTTAAAAATCAGTTAAAAGTAATGCTTGACAAGAAAATGAATAACGGAAAAATAGCCTAGTATTATCGCTTATGAAACTTCACATAATAATTTTGACTACTGTCTTACAAAGGACTATGTAAGATAATTTATTCAATAACCTGGGAGTGGGGGCAGAACTCTATAGCCAACATTTTATGGCAGCCCTAAGTTGGTCAGCTTAATTAATTTCTATCTCAATTAAACTAGCTAATGTCTAACAACTTAGCTTTAGAATTTTAAAGACTAAATTATCTATTAAATCTATGACATGAAAATTGAAGGTTTCAGCCAATTATCGGGATAAATATAAAGTACTGCTTAAGGATAGTTCTGGCCAACTCCACACGTCCCTTTGAAACAGTTCTTCAGGTTAAAGGGTATTGATAATTCCTGGAAGCAAATGCAGGTTCCCGATTTTATGACTTCATTTTCTTTGCCTCTGTAAAATCACAGGGATCACTCATCAAACAATAACCAGGACATGTACTTGCCTAGATCATAATGATTCATTATAACACAAGAATCTGGAGCAATAGGGCTGGAGCCAGACTGTAGCCAAACTCTAGCCCCGCCCCTTCTTGGCTGGGTGACTGGGCAAGTTATGTGACTGTGCCTCAGCTTCTTCATTTTTACAAAGGGGCTAATAGCTGTTTTGCTTGATAGGGTTATTATTAAAAAGAAAACCAAATAAAATACAAAAATCACTCAGAATATCAGTATTATCCAAGATATTGATTTTGAGATTATTACTGTATACAGCTATTGACCAAAAACTAAAACAATCAGTATTTCAGAAAATTTTTAAAAAGTAATAAGCATCAATTGTCCTACCTTTTCCTAAATGGTACTCCTATTTTCACCTTCATACCTGAACCATATTATTTTAACATCCTAACGTTTTTCTGGATTATATTTCAATACTCATGCAGCTCAGTATAAGAAATAGGTATAAACAGATTGCAGATGTATGTTCTTTACATAAAATATCATACTTCTATAATTGAATAGAAGCAAAATTCTTTTTCCTCTGTTAACAAAAAGATATATACTTGCTTTCATCATTGAATGATTTTTTTTTTTTTAGTTTTACATCTGGCAAACAGAGTATATTGATATTGAAGCCATATTACACTGGAATTTTTATATAATATTCTCTCTCCTTTACATATCTTACATTTCATTATTGCAAATATTGAAGCTGAAATTAACTCAAATCCTGTGTTGATGCAGGAATAATTTAAGTTATAAAATTAACTCAGAAGATTATGTGTAAACTGTGATTGAAACAGACTCTCCCGTCTTATAGAACTATAATTTCTCTGCAAAGTGAAATCCAATCAATAATTAGCATTTACCGCCGGGCACGGTGGCTCAGGCCTGTAATCCCAGCACTTTTGGAGGCCAAGGCCGGCAGATCACGAGGTCAAGAGATTGAGACCATCCTGACCAACATGGTGAAACCCTGTCTCTACCAAAAATACAAAATTTAGCAGGGCATGGTGGTGGACGCCTGTAGTCACAGCTACTGGGGAGGCTGAGGCAGAAGAATCGCTTGAACCCGGGAGGCGGAGGTTGCAGTAAGATGAGATCGCGCCACTGCACTCCAGCCTGGACAGAGAGAGACTCTGTCTAAAATAATACTAATAATAAGCATTTACCAGTAATTTATATAAAAAGCAGGAATCAATCTCTAATATAATTTGCCTGTGATAAAAATACATCTAAATCCCCTATTGCTGGTGGCTTGCATAGAGAGACGGATAGAAAAAACAAAAGAAGGACTGGTTGAGAGAGACAAATGTGGAAGAGAAGGTAAGATAGAAAAAGAGAGAGAGGGAGTAAGAGAAGGAAGAAGGTGGATTAAGTTTAGTTACTAGTGCAAACATCATAGACCACATTTTCCACAGTCATTTATGACCTAGGGGTTAGTGAGGACAAGTTATCCTTTTATTTCATGGCTAATCACCATCAAGAAAGGGAGAACCTTTGGGAATATTTTAATTGGGAAAGTAGCATACAGTTATACATGGGTTTGTTAATGCCCATGATTGTTTTCCAGAAAGAAATAGATACATACATATTTTTTACTTTGTTTGATACATTAAATATAAATCCTGTGCCTTACACAAACAAGGACTGACTGAATTTCAATTTGTCCTGGGTTGGAAATTAGAAAGAGGATTCATAGAACACAGAATAGACCCAGTTTACTTAAAGTACACAAATGAAGTAATGTAGCATTTATCCAAACAGTAATTGCATCAGGAGTCTTTGCAACATCTCAGATGTAGCTTTTTGGCCCCCTGCCTCAGGAGAAGTGCTGTATTGCAAGAGCTGAAATTAAAACAAGCTAATGTAGATAACTCAAATTTAGGAAAGCAGCCTCTATAATTTTGCACTTAAATCTTATACTGTTTCTAGTAATTCCTCTTGGAGGATATGCCAATTGAGTATAGCTACAACCTACCAATCAGAGGTTTAATCATGAATAATTTTGGTACCTGAGTACAATCTGCTTGATACAGCATGAACAAAGAATGCTATGTTTATTTTAACTTAGTAGTTGTTAGAAGGCAGAATTGCAAGAAAAATATGGAGTCATATTGCCAGATCTCTGTGGATGTGACATCAGAGTTCAGATCAAATGAACAAAATATTGAAGTCCAAATTTTTCTAAATATTTAAACATTATCTACAAATTTTATGTATTAGAAAACTTTAATCGAAGAACACTTTATAGGAGGTCTGCAATGTATTACTAGAAGTGAAGCTAAAAGGGTAACAAATCAAACTTGCCAAGATCATTCATGGATTCTTTTTTTTTTTTTTTTTGAGATGGAATTTCGCTCTTGTTGCCTGGGCTGGAGTGCAATGGCGTGATCTTGGCTCACCACAACCTCCACTCCTGGGTTCAAGTGATTCTCCTGCCTCAGCCTCCCGAGTAGCTGGGATTACAGGAATGTGCCACCAGGCCCGGCTAATTTGTACTTTTAGTAGAGACAGGGTTTCTCCATGTTGGTCAGGCTGGTCTCAAACTCCCTACCTCAAGTGATCCAACTGCCTCAGCCTCCCAAAGTGTTGGGATTACAGGCGTGAGCCACCGCACCTGGCCCCATCTGATTCTTGATCAGGATTTAGCATTAGGATTACTTTCCTCTGAAGATGCAAAACACTTGCCATCAGGCTGAGATTCATTTTAATAGTTAAACTTATTAAAATGTAATGTAGGTACCACTTTCAGATCCCAAACAGGGTCTGACAATAAATGCTCAATAAATAAACAAATATTTGTTAAGTTAATTAATTTGTTAATTAAAGTTTTTTAGAGCATTCATGTTTTTAAATTTTGGAAACCTACTTTGAGTCCCCAAATGTATAGCATTGATCCAAAATCTTGTTTTACAAGCATTACAAAACCCAGCGCCCCAAAATAATGATATGTTGACCTGTTCTGCCAGTATCATTAAAAATGTATGCATCCCTCATTAGTATGTTATAACAATTAATATCATTTAGAAGATTAATCTCCTAGGCGATGAGGACTTGTATCTTCACTATTAGTTCTCCTTTTTTAAGACATTGGCTAAAGAAACCCATTGATCATAATATGCAAACATTTATTTTTTTCTATTTGGTCACTGTTTGTGACAACCAGTGCTTATTAACTGTTGGACCCAGTACAATCTGTCACATGTAATTGATATTACCAGAACTCATCAGGTTCTTCTTTTCCCTGCTATAGTTATGATAGCTTCTAGAACAACTAATGTTATAGTCAGTTGCCAGTGTTTGCTGGTTCCTGCCTTTACCCTATCTTTCTTATTTTTGTATCACAGTTACTTCTATTTTTTATTATCTAGTATGAGGATGTACAAGTCATAGTGGGTAAGTTGGCTATGTAATAACCCTCAAACCTTAGAGGAGTAGCAATATAAATGTTTATTACTCATTTATGTCAAAGAACAAATAGTCCTCAAAAGTAGGAAGAAAAGGTTAAAATTTGTGCAGTCATTCAGAGACACAGGATGACTGAAGCTTGGTCATCTGTAATATATGGCTTCAAATTCAAAATGGTGACACCCAGTCAAAAGAATGGGGAAATAAACTGAAGCACAGCTCTTAACTGCCTCACATCAGAGGCGACATATTACTTGTGCTCAGAATTCATTGGTGGGAATGAGTCATATGACCCCGCCTGTAATCAAAAGGGTTATAAAACATATTTTCACAGTGCCCAAGAAAAGGAAAAAGCTTGAGGATCATCTGGTCAGTATCTGACATTAATTTCACATAAATGTGTGGATGTTACAGATTTGTTCATTTACCATCATCATCTTCATCATCCTGATACAAAAATTGCCATGTTATTTCCATTGTGAACTCAAACCCAGTTTCCTGAAAGGATGCTAAGTCTGAAAAAATTATTTTATTCCAGGCAATATAAAGATATCGAAGATTCTTCCTGCTTTTTTATTTACCAAAGACAGCAATGTAACTGAGCTCTTACTTCATTTGAAATAGAGAATAGTAGTAAAATTCAACATAAGGGCACTAGGGATACATATGGGCCAAGATTGCTGCAGCTACTGGGTCAATTTTAGCAGTGACATAATGGAAGGGATCTATATTTAAGATGACTGAAAATTTATTTTTGAATTTAATATATATTACTGTACTTTTTGTATTTCTTTTTTACTAATAGGGTTTTATTAACAAACTAAGGCTTTTTTGTGACATTGACAACAGTTACTTTGAACATGAGTTAAAGCCCTTTCAGGCTCCATTGAGAGGCTAATCAAAGTTTTCCAAGTGAGTGATGTTTAGGTCCAGTCACTTGTGACTGTAATCAGAAAGCTGGTCTGACTTCAGTGACAGCCAAATTGTGTCAATATTGTCTTAAAGATATACTATATTCTCTTACAGGTAGAATTTAACTTATTGTTTGCTTTCACAAATTGTTATAAAACTCTAAAACTTTATGTAAGTTAGTTTTGGGTTTCCTTTTACCCTTCACACTTTAAAGAGAAAACCATCATCACTTATTTTTATTACGGAAGCCTAAAATTCTAAAAGTCATTTTGTGTGTTTCATTTGCTGGGCTTTTTCTATTCCCAAATTCATTCATATGCAGAATTACCCATGATATTCTGGAGAAAACAGGATGTCATTCTCTAAATGAAACACTTGGAAGGAGGGTTATTTCTATTTCAAGCCTCCAGTTTATTTTAATTTATTTGCTGATGGAGCCAAGATCTGCAAGGAACAGTTTCACATTCTCATGCTGATTCTAAGTGCAAAAATCTACATCATGACCTTTGTATTAACAGACACAATATATCTTTAAAAATAGAGCATTCTAGCCATATGTGCCAAGGCCCTAGTAGATTCAAATCTAAACAGACATTACTACAGAAAAGCTTCAGTCTTGAGAAGAGCAGCTTTCACACAAGTGAATGAGAATTTAAAGAAAAAAAAAAGAACAAAAAAAGAAGAAAGAATACTGGGCTTAAAATACATCGTCAGAGTAGCAGCATCCAAAATACAGTGAAAATATATGCCTCAACTTAAGCAGTTTTTGTCTGTCACTCATTTCATGGTTTATAGTCACACTCAAGGGAATAATATCAAGGCGATGCTTTTGTTTCCTCAGAATCCATTTCTCCTGGGTGCTCCACTCTATCTCCATGAGTAATCCTCTGCTTGGCACTAAAGGGAGACTGAGTCTGCTACTCACATTGGAGCCAGCGCTCCTAGATGTTGTCAAATCAGTGACTTAATGTACATTCTCTCTACTTGTATTCACTCTTCACACTCTTCTAAGACCACAGAACAAGATAAATAACCACCAACATATTTGGAGTAAGCTACACGACGTAAAAATAATTGAATAGCGGGTGTTTTGTTAATATATAGGTTGTCACTGATTAATATATCCTTGGAGGTGAACATAATTATTTCAAAGAGGGGACTGTTGCAATCATTGAGCATGTGGCCTCTGGGGGACCAGACAGGCTCTTAAAGGAACTCGCTCTTAAAGGAACTATTTCCTCAGAGGGTGGGGTAATAGATTCTAATTACAGCATCAATTAACAGTGTACAGCCTTGCATGGTTTACTTCAGGTGACTTATTTAATACATCAACCTTGTGAGTTAGATGCCATCAGTATTATCTATAGTTTTCAGTTGAAGAAATGAAGGTTTGCAGAATTTAAGTGATTTAACCTGTTTCAGAGTTAGTATGTACCAGAGTCATCATTTTATAAAACTCTGATCCCAAATCTTATGCTTTTATTTTTTTTCTAATATGCTAGTGATTATCAGATTCTATTCTGCAGTGATATGGGTCTCTGAAAACAAACTTCAGGAGCCACTATAAAGAGCAAGTAGAGACTCAAAGCAAATATGAATTCAGCGCCATCCCTCCCTATATCCATCAAAGCAACTCTGTTTTTATTGGTTGTTTAAATTGGGATTTTATGTAAGATTACATTTAAACATTAAAAAAAATAGTTCCAGTAACAAGTCAACAAAAACAACAAGATTTTAGTGCAAAACATTGTACTACATCTTGTTTCTTTTTCCAAACAGAGACTGCTCAAAGTGATTCCTCAGTAAATAAATTTAGTCTATCAAGTTTACCTAGGAAAACACAGCGAGGGTTAAGATCGAGTTTTTGTTTGTTTGTTTGTAAGAGACAGGGTCTCACTCTGTCACCCAGGCTGGAGCGCAGTAGTGCAATCACAGCTCACTGCAACCTTGAACCCCTGGGCTCAAGGAAAGATCAGGATTTTTTTTAAGGATAGTATATTCAGGTATATTTTCTTCGGTGCTAATTTTGTTTAAAGATGAAGTTGTTGCGTCGTTGGTTTAACGTACTGGGTTTAACAAATGTCCTAGTTATTAATGCCTACGGGGAATCTGCACAGTGTCTCTTCTGTGAGAAGACAGATCCCTTTATGACAAGACCCCAGTTCTTGGTCATAGATGATTGAATTAAGGTTGACATCTAACCCAAGTTGGGCCAATTTTATTACCTCCCCCACATAAAAAAATAGATTGGTATAGCAGGTTAAAGCTGGAAGCTGAGTCACCTTTATAGTGTAACTTCACAAACTACAGAATTGTCCAGGTTTCTGCTCATTCTGAAGCCTTTGATTTTGGATGCTTCTTGCTTTGATTCCCTGACATTGCTTGTTAGCTCAAGGTTTTGTTTTCCTTTTTTTTTGCAACCAAAAATGTGTTACCCAAGAAAGCAGTAATTTAAAAAACTAATTGGAAGCAGTTGTGTTCTGGAATTCAGAGGCGTTTCCCTTTATTTTTATTCTTTCTTATTAATGAATTGAAGAAAATTACTTAATTCCTATTATACTTTATAATATTTTTTAAATCTATCAATAAATAAGAGAATTTTCTTAATTTATTTCTAGTATATTTTATAAAATATGAATATAGGTAAATTTTTGTCTCTATTAAGTCTATTAAATAAATCAATAGGAATGTTCTTCAGATATCAAATCCAATTTCTTTTTTCTCAATTTCTACCTCTAATCCTAGAAATGTATTTTCATATTTGAAGAATCTTCACTTTTTTTACGGTTATCATTCTGCTAAAACATTTTAAAGCAGGTTAATTAATTTTGTAATATTGTCTCAAGCGGGATCATTACTGCATGTGACATTTTACCTAAGTCCATATACTAAAACAGGACTATTCTGAACTGTTCAACATGTAAAGTAAAAGCCCTATTTTACATCACACTCTATTAACAGAAGTATGAAAAGTGTAAAATGAATAACTATATATAAAGGAAGATTTTACTGATGATGACTAAGTTTTTAAAATTTTATTGTATTTCACAGTATATTATTTTATTAACCTAGAGGAATGGAGGACACCTTGCACAACTTTTAGCCCCCATCATTATTCAATTAAATAGACTATTTGGAAAATAAAATTCTCATGGTAAACTGCTGAATTGGGTCATTCTGAAAGTCTTTTAATCATTTTTATGTTTTTTTCTTAATAGTTATACATTATTGCCTTATGTTCCCTTGGTTCAGGTGTCCATCAATTCACAATTTATTACAATAACCTCCCAAATGTCCTTCATATCTCTGGCTCCTTTTTGCCTTGCCATCTCAAATTCAATTCAACTTATACCCAACCCATAAATTATTCCTCATCAACACCAAATTTACCTTTCATCAGCTTGCTAAAAAACAAGCAAACAAAACTATAAAAGTACTTTAATCCCATTTTCAGAAAACAATTTAATACTTTGGAGAGGCATGCAGTGGTCTCTGAATTGATATCATTTGGCCCAACACAAACTACTTTCACAGAACCAGGCATCTTTAATACATTTTATTTTAATCCTCATAATAAATTTGTTAAGAGCATTTAGTTATTCCTGTTTTATAGCTGAAGAAACTGAGGCCCAGATAATTTAACTAATTTTCCTAAGTTATATAGTAGAGGCATCTGACTTTGAACCCAAGTCTGTTGGGATTGCATGAAATACTTCCTGAAAAATAGGTCCCAAGGTCAAATAACTTTAGTAAAATAAAGTATGATATATATCCATCATGGAAATTCAAAATTTCCATTATCATTTTAAATAACTTAAGAGATATACAATTATAAATGTATCCTAATTTGATTAATTTTGCATTTTCCAAACAAATTGGACCTCACTATCTTTTTCATGTCTCACTAATATTACCACTAGTAGACTATTGTAGAATTATTTTTGTCTGCCTAATAAATATTATGTCTTTGTGGCTTTACTGGGAACTTCTCCCTACTCTATGCAGCCACAGTTATACTCCCAGTTATATATCCACCCCTTCCTATCACAATGATAGACACATTACTCAGGTTGTTCAATGAAAATACCAGATACCATGGACACAGTACGTATTTAAAAACTAACAAATGATATAGCCAAAACCAATTAGAATCTTTCCTGAGCATTAGAAAAGTTACCTTTACACAGGCATCTTTATATCAAATGTGTGTAGAATAAAGCCAAACAAAGTCAAGAGATAGAATAAGTAGCTGAGATAACCTAGGTCCAACTATGTCTACAATACACCTTGCCCTCAAATTCACAGACAAAAAGACCAATAAATTCTCTTTTGGACTATGTTTATTTGAATTGAGGTTCAGTCACTTGCAACCAAAAATTGTCCTGACACATAAAAAGCCTGTGACATTTGTGTACCATGCAATGTACACTGTCAAAAATTGCACAGATCTGTGCTAAAATGCATTTAATTACCTTCATAACACTGTAGATCCCAATAAACAATTTTTTTCTAGGTTATCTCCCTTCAACTATCATTTCTTTGTGATTTAATGCAAATTTAACTACTCATCAAATGACAGAGGCTTTTTATCTTGCTGTTGTTCATCATTAAATATTTATCCATAATAAGCTTTAATCATATTGTTATTTAGCTAGTTACTATAATCCAGTTGTAGGTCAGATTTCCTAGAAGCTTTGCCCTGAATGGGGATTCTTGTGCTAGCCACTTATTAATGTACTGTGCTTACGTGAAACATAAAAGCAGGTAAGAAAAATAGAAGGGAAGAAGCTTATAAAGATGTACATGCAGATAAAATCTAGCCTCTGTCTCATCCCATAGGGAGTTCTAGCTCAGGAATGTTTAAAGTCATCCTACACTGAAGCAAAATGTCTCCCTTTTATTTAGGTCAATTCTAAAAAGAATATAACTGCAACTGTTCCCACCAACACTCACAGAAAGTGAGAGACAGGTGCTTTCAGTCCAGAAAAGGTATGTTGGCAAGCCTACAACAGAGTCAACTGCAACCTCCAATTCCTTCCAACATGTCCTTGAAATAGCTTTGAGAAACTGCATGGTATAACCTAGAAAGAATTCAATTATTACAGTAAGATTGATCTAGGTTAAATTTCAGCACTGGTGCTTAATTTTTTGGTAAACTTGGACAAGTCATTTCACATCTATTGGCCTAGGAATAAGAATACATTCCTTTCTTTGTAATGATAAAAGATAATATATTTAAAGATTTTGCCACATAAATAGGCACTGAATGGCACATGTTAATGATATGTAAAATTAAGCAGCTTGGTGGTTTTTAAAATCTCAGTACTAGCTAAAATAACATTTATTATTTGATATACAAAAATAATTTAAAAGTAAATTTTTACTGAGCCTCTTCTCAACAACAAAATCCAACAAGGTTTACATATCTAATACCCATTAAACTGCTTTACAGTCTTCATTCTTCCTCAATCCTGAACTGTACACCACAAGGCAGCTGCTTCTAACATTTCAGTCCTTCCTCCTCTAGGCTCCCCTAAGCTACCCCACAGATCACAACCTACAATAGGCCATCTTGAATTTTTCCTTCTGTATTTGTTTACTAAGTCTTCCATAACAAAATACCAGAGTAGGTGGCATAAATAATAGAAACTAATTTTTCCCACCTTTGGAGGCTAGAAATCTGAGATCAAGGTGTTGGCAGAGTTATTTCTTCTGAGAACTCTCTCTCTCTCTAGCTTTTCCATGGCCATCTTCCCTCTGTGTCTTCGCATGTTCTTCCCTCTGTGTGTCTGTGTCCTCATCTCCTCTTCCTAAAAGGACACCAGTCATAATGAATTATGGTGACCCCTCGATGACCTCACTTTAACTTCATCACCTCCTTTGAGGCCCTATCTCCAAATATGGTCATATTTTAAGGTACTGGGAGTTGGAACTTCAACGTATGGATTTTGGGGGGAACACAATTCAGACCATAACACCTTTGCTTTTCCTGTAGCTAATTCTTGCCAGACACTCTCTGTTTATTCCCGTGTATATTGTGTTAGCCTTTCTGACATCACAATGTCTGCTTTCTATTTTTTTATTTTTATTTTTTTAATTTTTTTTATTTTTTTTTGAGACGGAGTCTCGCTCTGTCGCCCAGGCTGGAGTGCAGTGGCGCAATCTCGGCTCACTGCAAGCTCCGCCTCCCGGGTTCACGCCATTCTCCTGCCTCAGCCTCTCCGAGTAGCTGGGACTACAGGCGCCCGCCACCACGCCTGGCTAATTTTTTTGTATTTTTAGTAGAGACGGGGTTTCACCGTGGTCTCGATCTCCTGACCTCGTGATCCGCCCGCCTCGGCCTCCCAAAGTGCTGGGATTACAAGCGTGAGCCACCGCGCCCGGCCTTGTTTTTTACTCTTTATTGTGATATGCATAAAAATGACCCAGGAGTTAGTCTGGCAAAGGAGAATGCTCATGGGTATTTATTGGGCAGGTGAGAGGGAGCAAATATGAATGGTCATGAATTTAAAATTTTTCTGTTACATTTTATAATAAAAATAGATTTAAAATTATTTAAAAATAGATCTTGTGGAAACACATCTCGTTGAGATTCAACATCAGTAGTTACCATCTTATGGGGGAGATAGGACGCACTGAAATAATTTATTTTTGGAACCTGAGAATATTAGTTGAGAAGAGTATGACTGTTTAATCTTTTTCTCAGGGGAAGTTTTGTTTTACTTTAATTATAAATCCAGAGTGGAAAAAATAGACTGAACTACTACAGAGATGGTGTTTATAAGATTTAGTTGTCTTAAAAACAGATAAAATTACCGGATAGAAAATGACTAGATCAAGATTATTTTGTTTACATGCATATTATATCTTGATTGTAGAGCGCATAGAGTTATATTTGCCTTTAACTTTTGCCTGAAGGCAGCTTTAGAGTTGGGCAGACACAGGATATCTGAGAAAGAGAGGATCTCTGACAATTTTGTGGTGGGAGAGTCAGCTACTAGGTTGCCTACCAGGGAAAGAAGTCATTTGTCTGATGAGAAGAGCTGTAGCCTCCAACTCAGAAGAATAGAAATCACTGTTAAAAAGAAGCACCCTAAGAATCAAAATCAAAATCAAAATAATGAGGAGATGAGAAGTAGAGACTATCAATTTATAAATGTTTAAAACTGAAAGAGAGAGAGAGAAACAAAAGACTAGCTATTAATATTTGCATTTAGGTTAACTCCCATTTTTTCTGTAAGATGTTCATCATACTTTCTCTTTATTTTATAAGCAATTTTCCAGTGTCTGCAATGATTATTGCAAAATAACCCAAAGCTTTCAATTCCCTTATTTCTTTCCAGTATAAATTTTTAAAAACGAGCTCAATAGTTCAGACCCTTCGGAATAATCATTAACTTACCAGTCTTTTTATTTATTAATGTCCTTTTCTTACATCTTGTGCTCCCTTTTCTCCAAAGTACTTGTAAAATTCTATTCTCTTCAAATCCTTCGGCTACCATGAATTATTTCTGCCTTTTTTTCTTGTACTGAGACCTACAAATAATGTAGCATGTGTTTGTTAAGTTTATTTTTTGCATTTCCAATATCAGTTTTTATTATAACAATGAGAGCCATAATTAGATTTCTATAAAATTATTCTAATGATTTATATATATAACTTGTCATCATCATTTATATAATTACATATTATATATATGATATATATGTAATATTTCCAGGCTATTTGGAAAATATAAACACATAAGACCCATCTAATTTTTTATGGATATATATGTACATATATAAATTCATATATAATGGTGCTTCACATGTTGCCTGTGACATTATATACTAAGACTAGCAATATATACTAGAAATATTTGACAAGATACGTAATAGAGATCTTATTTATATTGTGTTAATGCCACTTAAAGTGTAGGTAATATTTACTGGAGTAATAGAAAACGCTACCTAGATTTCCCTACTAGACAGCACTCCTCTGGCTGCTGGGATTATTGGCTGCTGACGGCTCTTCTCAGGAAATAATTCTCAGCTGAAAAGAATATCTTTATCCAAGGTCACATCTCCCTCCTGGAAGTCAGCATGCATCCAATGACTAATTGATGTGGAAATATAAACACCTGACGTGCTTGCCTCAAATTGGAGCAATTCTAAAACATTGTTCCATCTCTAGAGCTCCCATAGGAGCAACTGAGACTTTTGGTGCAGCTACATCACATTCAATCCTTTCCTCTGTCCAAGCCTGCTTCCTTTAATTCTCCACAGATGTTGACCCTGAGGGCAGCTTGAATAAATTTTCAGCATGCAAATCTCTGCCTCAAAATTTGTTTCCCAGGCTAACCACCATAAAACTGTTGGTACGAGGAATGGACCAAGGAATCAGGCTCTAAAATGGGATTTTGCAACTGGACTACCTCACACCCACGGGCAAAATAGGACTCCATTGGTTACAGACTGTTGTGATGCATGTGTTGAATTGTACAAGTAGTGAACAGAAGTAAGATAGATATGCAGTAGGAGGTTTAATATTTGGGTTTTTAAAAGGTTTCTTGGAAGTACATATTATAAGAACAATGGTATCCTGTTAACTCTTGCTGGATGCCATTTATGGACTGGAAGAAGACAATAAAGAGTCTTCTTTTTAATTAGATGATTAATATGAAGATTAATCACCTAAGTAAGTGTGGAAGGAGAAGTTTCTTTGGTAGCATAAAAAAAGACTTATCTTCTGCAGCCAGAGGGCAGAAAAATCCTAAGAAAGAAGCCCATGACTTAATTATAAAGAGTAGCAGAGTTCCGGGGAATACAGGGCAGATAACTCTAATGAATAAGGCCAGGACCTAATTATATGAGTAGTGAAGTTCAAGGAAGGCTTATTGTTAACCTGCTTTCAGTGCCCCTATGCCAAGCACTGGTTGGGAAAGAATGGGTTATGGAGAATTGGCATAGGGACACCTGTTTTGGTGCACTCAGAATCTTGAAGCTCCAGAATTCACTGAACTGTTTCTGGGCCTGCAAGAGTGGCCAACTTCTTACTGTTAGAGGATAGACGTATATTCTTGATGAAAGCTACGGCAGAAGCAAGTGCCTTTTAACATGTGTACCCTTTAGGATCAACCCACATGACCGATCACCAACTACTAGAACCAAATCACAACATGCCCAGGGAAGTTCTGGGCATGCTAAGGTAGGGCAGGGACTACATTTCAAAAGAGGGGCTGGACCCATAGCCATTATGTCCCAGATAGTATGTGAGTCTGTATTCTAAATGTGCTGGATCAAGAGTGCTGAAACATGAGGCTGAATAAGGAAGAGGTTATTATATGCAAACATTGTCCTGTAATACAGAATATAACACTCTGGCAAGGACCTCAGGGAACAATACTCACATACTATTTTTGGAAGCATGGATAAAGTAATGGCTCCCATTAAGTTAAGCAGAAATGCCTATGGCAGATGCCTAAAGAAAGGACCAAAGTCCTTGAAGAAGTAGCTGTGCTAGAGTGGATATACTACATAAGACTGAAAAATCCATTAGTTACCTTTGTTTTGCAGAAAAACTTGAAGACATCTCATTGAGCAATGTGGTACAGAATGTACTAGTGAAGGGAACACTGTCATCACTGTATACTTTAATGGCTACTATCAACAGGGTTGATAATAGTAGATACTTTTATATTCATAGAAACAATGGGGATTGCACACTCCCTTTCCCCCAATAAAAGAAGCCAGGTAGAAGCATTTGACTATTAGAAGCAAGTAGAGTTATAATTATCCTAATGAGAGACAAGGTTGAAGTAGAAGACAAGAAGGCCTTATTACAAAGAAGCATATATGTAGCTAATGGAGCACAGTGTCCCTCGGGTCAAGAAGGTTGGATAGCCAATGAGGTTATTGTTTGATTTGTACAATCAAAAGAGATAGAGCTTGAGTGCAGTGGCTCACGCCTGTAATCCCAGCACTTTGGAGGGGCTAAGGCAGGTGGGTTGCTTGAGCACAGAAGTTGGGGACCAGCCTGGGCAACATGGCAAAAACCTGTCTATACAAAAAAAAAAAAAAATAGCCAGGTGTGGTGGTGCACACCTGTAGTCCCAGATACTTCGGAGGCTGAGATGGGAGGATCATCTGAGCCTGGGAGGTGGAGGTTGCAGTGAGCCATGATCCCACCACTGCAATCCAGCCTGGGCAACAGAGTGAGACCCTGTCTCAGGGGAAAAATAAAACTGGGGGAAGAGAGAGAGAGATAGAGAGAGAGAGAGAGGAAGAGGATAACCATGAAACCAAAGCCCATTGTCTCAATAAAAGTCATGATCCATTGTTGAGTGTATATACCTGAGCCTATTTCCATACCCTTACCCTGTGGACGGAAGCAGATGCCAGGTCCTTAAAAAGGAACAACCCTGCAACACCACATCAAATACAGAAATGACTCTCCCTACATACATTTATTTGGGTAACCATACACTGAAAAAAAGCATACTACCTAAACATATGAAGAATTATTGGATACAGGGCCTCAGCATTGCTAATCGGAGGCCTGAAGCATCATCACGGTCTTTCAGTTAGTAAGGGGAATGTAGTTAATGACCTTCTTTCCAAGATATTTATTTGGAATATACATACTTAGTAGCTGTCAGAACCCCTACATTGGTTCCTTGCCTATGCATTAAGATTCATTATAATTAGGAAAGCCAAATGAAAGCTACTGAAACTGTCTCTGCTCCTCCAATCTAAGAGAGTAAATTAAAAACTGCATCTCAGGGAAATGGCAGAGATTAGAGCCACTCCTGAAGACTGTACGAGGTGGTAGTACATTTGATATCCCCATAAAATTCAGTGGACTTCCTCTGTAAACTTAAAAAAAAAATCCACCCTCCAGATGGATGCTGGAGATGACAGTGGATACTGCAAACTTCACTAAGTGGTACCTCCACTGTAGCTTCCCTGCCAGCTGTGATGCCTTAGCTTAAACAGATTAACACAGACTCAATTACAAAGTAGTCTTTATGATTTAAAAATCATAACTTATAAAATCATTTTTCCAGCCCTATTATAAAATATGTCCAGAAGCAGTTGAAATTCCATTGGATAAGACAATTGTACTACTTCTAATCTTGGTCTTTTGTGATAATAAAGTTCAAAGAGACTTAGGCGTCTTGGTCATTCTATTGTCTCAATATATCAATCATAAAATTTTAATAAGACTTAGCAAGGAGGTGCAAGTATACTACAGGCCTTGGTTGAAAAAAAATGCACATGATTTTACAGGGTGGAACTTAAACCCAATGAAGATTTGGGGTCCTCAGCATGTAAGTGAAGTTTTGGGGAACTAGTAGTCCAGAACATGCCTTCCACATTAAATAAATTTGTTGAATTTTTATCCCTTCCATCATTAAGAGGGAAGTGTTTTCCTGGTTGGCCTCTGAGTTTCTGGAGACAGTATTTTCTATGCTTGGGAATACTGCTCCAATTTCTTCAATAATAGACATGAAAACTGCCAGCTTTGTTTAGGACCCCAGGCAGGTTCAGGTTCTGGTACAAGTGGCCCTGCACCTTGTGTCACATATCTCAGCAGATTCTCAGATGTTAGACAGTCATACAGTGTGGACTGTATGTCAAACCTCAATAGGAAAATCACAACATAGATCCTTACAGTTCTGGAGCAAAGTGAGTCCATCTGCCATAGAAAATTATAAACCATTCTCAGAATAGGTCCTAGCATTCCGCTGGAGTCTGGTAGAGATAAAGCTCTTGGCTATAGGACAGTAAATGACCATGCTGCCCAGAATTACCCATCCATCATGAGGTGGGTTAGCCAGATCCACCAAAACATGATTGCAAGGCCAGCAGCCATTCTTTGTAAGATGAATGTGGTTCATCTAGGACTGGGAAAAACCAGGGACAGAGGCACAGGATAATGGCATAAGCATGTTGCCCAGATCCCCATGGCATTTACCACTGTTGCACTGACGTCTCTCTTTCACATCTCACCTATGGCCACATGAGGTGGAGTAAAGTCTCAAATCACCAGATGACAAAAGAGGAAAAAGAACAAGCTTTGTTCATAGATAGATTCTCTCAGTACAAGAATGCAGGCTAAAAATAGTCTGCTGTTATATTCTAGAACCATTGAAAGACAGAAGTGGCCGGGCCCAGTGGCTCACGCCTGTAATCCCAGCACTTTGGGAGGCCGAGGCGGGCGGATCACGAGGTCAGGAGATCGAGACCACGGTGAAACCCCGTCTCTACTAAAAATACAAAAAATTAGCTGGGCGTGGTGGCGGGCGCCTGTGGTCCCAGCTACTCGGAGAGGCTGAGGCAGGAGAATGGCGTGAACCCGGGAGGCGGAGCTTGCAGTGAGCCGAGATTGCGCCACTGCACTCCAGCCTGGGCGACAGAGCGAGACTCTGTCTCAAAAAAAAAAAAAAAAAAAAAAAAGACAGAAGTAAGGAGGAAAGGAGGAGTCTCTGAATAGGCAAAGCTTCAGGTGGTCTGCTTAGTCAACACTTTGTATGGAATGATAAATGGCCCAAGGAAAAACATGTAAAAACACATATAGTGACAACTGGCTTGGCTAATTGGTCTCAGGCCTGGAAAGAGAAAAATTTGAAGATAAATGATTAGGAGGTCCAGGGAAGAGGCATGTTGGAGACATTACTGAAGTTGGCACAAAGGGCGAGGTCCTTTGTTTTGCTTATTTACTCTCACCAGAGTATCTGCTACAGAAGGGGCACTAAACAACTAGGAAGGCAGAACTACCTGACTAGTAATCTGACTTGATCAGCCAGTCTCTGTCATTGTCTAACCTAGACACAATAAATTGACAAAGAACCATGGTGGTAAGGATGAAAGATATTCATGGCGACAGCTGCATGAGTGCCCACTCCATAAAGCTGATTCCATTACTCTTGTTGCTAAACATATAAGTTGCTTGCCACAGAGACCAACACTAAATCTGGATATGGTGTCTACCGAAAAAATAAAAATAAATAAATAAATAAATAATAAAATAAAATAAAAACAGCCATTTGGTGGCACATTAATTGCATTAGACTCCTTTTATCCTGAAAAAGGCAACAGTTAATTTTGAATGGAAATGATACATATCTTAAATATAAGTTTGCCTTTTGAGCTTAGAAAACATTTGATCCACTGGCATAGACTGAATATAATCATTGTCTTCAACTAAGGAACCACTTTATAGCAAAGAGGGTACAATAGGAGGCACATCACCGTTGAATCACCTGGTTTTATCAGACACCACACTTCCCAGAAGCTCTTGACATGTTGTATCCTCACATGCATATATACAGGAACCTCTGGTGGGAGGAGTGACAGAATTATGTATAAAGTTATCAATTGCTTACGTTATTATTTTAAGAAATATGATCTACATTTACCATATTGAAACACCTAGAAAGAGAATTTCAACCTTGATCTCTTTGATTTGCCATTTTCTTTTCACTATGAATCACTGTCTTTCCATATTTGTCCCTATGTAAAAAACTGTGTAAACAGGAAGAGCAGCAGAAATAGTGTCTCAGGAATAAATGAACAAAATTGCAGGTTAGTGCCGTGTTTATATACCATGGTTTTCACATTTGTTTTAATATTTGACAAATTAGAATCAATCTAAATATTCATCAATATGGAATTGGCTATATAAAATATGGCATCTAAACATGATCAGTAAGCATGCAACCATTTAAAATCTGATTTTTTGTTGATTGACTTAGGTACAGTTAGCAAGTAGTGGAGCCTAAGACACAAAACAGGTCACTCTCCCATCTCCTATGCTTTACACACCATTCTAAATTAAGTATTTCATTTTATTTTTATGCATTAATATTCTACATTGAAAAATGTAATCAAGTTCTGATTAGTAGTCACTATACCTGGATACAATTCTCAAATAAGTTTTATCTCCTCTATTATTGAAAACTAATACATTGTTCATCTTGTTTTTCTAAATACATCATAACATGGAATAATTCTCATTATATAACATTACGTTAAAAATCAGAATGAATATAAAATGTATAGCATGGTCTAATTGATGAACACCTATAGACTGGAGAGGGAAACTGCAGGCTTTGCCCCCCACATAACTCTTTCTCTTTCTATTTTGTTTCCCATAAAGATTGAAAGGTAAATTTGGGTTCTTTTATTTTGAACACTTAAAAACAATCACACTTTAATAATATATCTACTATAACGGTAGTAAAATAAAATCATATATCCAAAAAAACTAATGTAGCATCATGATAACATCTAATTTTGAAATTATCATTAAAAAATTTTAACTTTCTAATATATTTCAATAATTTTCAACAATTACACTTTAAAGGAGGTACCGTTTAAAATTTTGGGGGGCTATTGAAGATGAATATCTGTCACTGTGCTTCTCATTTAACAAGGAATTAAAGCTTTAATATGATTACAACAGGAAATAAATATTTAAATCGGGCAATTTATTATTTAGAAAACCACTGTAGTTTAAACCTTTAAGTTTTCTATCCAAGTGATGTAGCTACACTGAAGACCAAGGATATGTGAAGGTTATATGCAAATACTATGCCACTTGAGCATCCTTGGATTTTGGCATCTGCAGGGACCCTGGATCCAATTCTCCATGGATACTGAGGGACAACTGCATACACACACACACACACACACACACACACACACACACACACACACACTAAAATATTCAGCCTTAAAAAGATGATCCTACCATTTGCCACAACATGGATGGACCTGGAGGACATTCTACATCCAATAAGCCAGATACAGAAGGAAAAATATAGCTTGTATGTGAAACACAGAGAATAAAACACAGCATTTTTTGTTTGTTTGTTTTACCTGCTCTTCTGCTCTGCTCTTGGTGTCTGGCAGGGGAAGTCACCCAGCTGCAATAAGTTGAGAGTGAACTAGGAATCTGACTGCTTGTAAAACAGCCTTAAAATAATTCTCCTGATTTCAAATCTCTCTCATTTTCAGAAAAACCTGTACGTGACAAGAGTTCTGGGGATTATGTAATATAAACTTGATTGTTTCTTGATATTCCCTATTGCTGGTTTAAATTTTACTTTTAACAGGAATGCTAGTTAACGTACCACTTGTATTTCTGCAATTCGGTTTCGAAAATTGTGTTGGCAAGGTTTCCTTTTTTTCTGATCTTGTGAATCTATATCTTAGTAAATGTATCCTTTTATTGTTTTAGTGAGTTTTCTGGAGAAATCAAATGTGTATGTATGTATATGAATGATCAGCTGCTATATCAAAATAAGCATGTCCATATATAAACTTGTCTTTCTTCCCAGGGTATGTATCTTTTCCTGTTCCTTAATGGTCTATCACTCTTCTGATTGCTGAGGTTAGACACTAGTCCATTTCCTGTCTCCTACATCATTTTGCCTTATCCAACCTGCCAATCAATTTTACCATTTCTTCCTTTAACTAATGTCTCAGGATTTCCACTTTCTCTGCTTACTTGGTATCTCTATTCTGGTTCATCCGCATGCCATTTAAATTCCAGCTCAGTAGACATGAAGCCAATTCAATAAACTTGTGTTAGATTATCCAAATGATACATTTCATGCACTCAATGATCCATTCAGAAATGAGTGTTGGAACTGTTTCAACCTCAAATTAAGGTAAAATTTGCTTTTATTGATTTAATCTACACAATCTCACGACTTACTGATAATCTTAAAAAGGAAGAAGAAGAAACAAGAACCAAGTAAACAGTCAGTACTTTATTATTACATTATCACTTTAATTCAATGGTTTTTGAAAGGCACTTTTTCCAATTTTTTAAGTTCATTTATCTATTGAGATCAAAACATATTTTTATTTAACATTGCTTAATTCATTCAATGCATGCATATTCTCTATTATGTATCAGTTATTTTGCTTGGGTTCAGTTGTGTTTGGATGAGGATGCAAATTTAAATATGAAAATTTGCGAGTGACCTCCCAATGTTCCAAGCCTAGCAGGAGTGGTAAGCTTTTATAAGCAGGACACAATATGGTATGCTAAGTGCTACAATGGAGGTGGGAACAAGGCAGATGGGGTATAGAAAGAACATAATTTTAAGCTCCATCCACCTCAGCTCTGGGGTAAAGGAAGGCTTCTGAGAGGTTAAAGCAGTTGAAATTATTACAGATATTATTGGAGAGGGCATTCTAAGCAAAGCCATCAAATAGCAAGACAGGATGATGTGTTCCAGTAACTCTGTTTTGAATTATCATATACAATTCATCTTTGTATTTCTGTCACCTGGAATAGATCACAGCTCATGCTATATACTCAACATTTTATGAAATGAAATTTATTACATTTCATTAATTGAAATTAATGTACCATACTTGATTTCTTAAATATAACACAACAAAAGAGCAAACACTACAAGATAACATCCTTGGTCATCTGGTAGGTATAATTTATCTTTGTTCTGGGAACTGTAGTCAATATTCTTCAGTTCCTGCCCTCAGAATGATGAACAGCCCTGTTGGAGAAGACTGAGATTTGTGCAAACAGCACATAATAGAACAATCTGTCCAGTATGTATGCAAAGTAGGAGGTTTTGAGTAACTGCTGTGAAGCAGAAATCAGGAAACTTGGGTTTATTCCCAAACTTCTCTCTAATTAGCTGTGTTAACTTTTCAGAATCAACTATTGTTTGTATCCCATGTTCTTAATTTAAAAGAGTGACTTGTACTAGGTAACAACTAAGTTTCTTTTCAGCTTCTAAGTTATACATATATGTCATTAAAATGATGAATAACAATGTTTCCTTGCCTCTATTCTTTCATAATTGTGTCTGTGGAGGACTGACTTTCGCTTCTAAGGTCGGCACAGAAACTAACTTTCTCTCCTAAACTCCCATGGAACTGTATTGCTAGCTGTGTTATTGTTTAGTGCAGAATAAGATTTAGGGGTATAGGTTCCGGCCTGGCACCATTTTATTTTATGGCTTTGCCACTTAATTTCTAGTTGTATAATCTTGGAAATGCATTTTAATCTATCTGTTTAATTATTTCTTCATGTATTTCATGGTAATTCTACCAATACCTACTTCATAAAGTTACCGCTGAAATGAGTTAATGCTCACTCTCAAAGTGTTAAGAAGAGGACTCAGCAAAGAATACATATTCAAAAGGTAATTAATAAGTCATGATTACTTAAGATGTTTACAATCCCATACCTTGCAAAAAGAATTAGTAGGATACAAGATCAATAAAGAGCTGAGCCTTTTTGTAGGTGTCAATTGCCCAGAAGTGAAGTCTTACCTTCTCTTTCTCTGTAGCCCAGGTGTTTATTCTACTTAGATATTTGATGGGAGAGTGTAAAATTTTATTCCCAAAAAAACACCTGAATAGAGCAATTATTCCTTTGTGTCCATTATAGTATTTAATAAAATGCCCTCATCTGATCCTTCATCCATATAAGGAAGAAAAGCTGGGAACTAAAGTTAAATAAGCAAGACCAGCTACATAATTGATGGGACCCAGTGCAAAATGAAAATATGGGGCTCTTGTTCAGAAAAACAGAAAAAGGCACTAAAGTATAAAACATTTTTATTTCTCCTGTGCATATCTTCTGGTCATTCACATGAACCATTTACTGATCATATTTCACTTACAAAACATCAGATCACAATGTAATAATTAAGGATTTAAAGACAGTTACTGCAGAGCATTAAACCAGAATGATACAATTTGCACAGGTCACATTCCCGTAAAGTTAACTGTAATCTAGAAGCATAAGGGAGATGGAGAAAGGGACATGTAACATAAGCATTTAATGATAGTGCAAAAAAAAATGCAAAATCCATAATGCAGAAAAATCCCACCACATCTCAAAAACTAATACTTCAATGTTATCAGACATCTGTGTTTCTCAATGGTAACTTCAAGGGGGGAAAATATATATATATATATATATAATTGAACCTGATATCCAGCATGTGAGTTTATCACGTAACTCCGCCTCTCTACTGGCCAGTGTTTCCCCAGCATACTCAGGGTAAAAGTCTAAGTACTTGTATGGCCACAACACCCTATTGATCTGAACCTGTCTTTCTTACCAACTTGTCTTCATCCCGTATCATTCTGTTCCTTTCTTACTCATTTCCAAGCATGCTGGTCTCCCTGTTCTTGCTTAAAAATGCTAATGAGGCCCTTTTCTCTTGGCTTTAGCATTTTCTCTTATCTTCCTGGAATGCTCTATTTCCAAATATTCACGTTTACTTTTCTCTTACTTGTTTAAGTTCTCTGCTTGACTGGCACATTACTGGAGGGGTCCACCCTGACCTCCCTAGCTAACAATCATTCTATCGTGTGTGTGTGTGTGTGTGTGTTGTGCGTGTGTGCGTGTGTGTGTGTGTGTCTGTCTCCACTTTCTCCATTCTTTCTTCACTGTCTTCATAGAATTTATCCATACTTTTTGTATTTATATTTATGTATTTATTTGTTTATTTACCTGTTTATTTTCTCATCACAGAAGACTATGTATTACATGAAGTCAGTGACTTTATTTTGTTCACTGCTGCACCTTCACGGCATAGAATGCTGTCTGTCATGTAGCCGATGCTCAATAATATTTGAGAGAGTAAATCAAAAGTCTGAAGCAATATAGTCTTGAGGTCATTTAAGTGTCAGGCTCTGTGTTAGCCCTTTCTGGAAGCCACCCCCTTTAGCCCATTTAACAGGCAAGGAAATGTGGAAATGGCAGGGACTAGATAACTTGCTCAAGGATGCTATTACTGCTTTTCAATGGAAACATTGTAGTAGAACATTAAACCACAGAACAAGAAGAAAACATTCAACTAAATAGTGGGAAAAAATCTAAATCATATGTTTATATAATACTAAGGCTGAGATATTTTACATGCTATGGAAATGACTTAAAATCCCCTATGTTCTGTAAATATCAGTGAATTCACTAAAAGGCAAAAAACTGATAAGTGATCTCTGGTGCTAAAGCCCCAGAATTTTCTTCTCCAATTATCCTATCTTCAGACTAATGTTCATAAAACAAATCTTTTACCATACCTTGTCCCTGCTTTTGAACTTTTTATTTTTTAATTTAAAACAAAATGAGATGGTATCTCACTATGTTGCCCAGGCAGGCCTCTAACTCCTGAGCTCAAGAAATCCTCTCCCATTGGCCTCTCAAAGTGCTGATATTACAGGTGTGAGCTGCTGTGCCCAGCCTTTTGAACTTTTTACTAACAATTACATCAAGGCCAGAGGTCCTTGCCTGACTTTCAAGATATTTCATAAATTCAATCCCATTTTTCTTAGTATTTTCAAGAAAGATAAATCACACTTTAGTCAGATCAGCGGCCTCAATGTTTCCATCATCTTCTACTGCTCCAAAAGAGATACACACACTATATACATTCTCATGATACAACTTTTAATCTTTTCCACTTAAAAAAACAAAAACAAAAAATTCACACTTTAGTGCTGTGGGAGGTAGAATTCTAAGATGGCCTTGAAATTTCTCCATTCTGGGGTGAACACACCATCATAATCCACAGAACCGTGTACATGATGGATTATAGTCCATCATTGTGTTATGTGGCACAGTGGACTTTAACAAAGTTAGTTTACCCAGGTGGGCCTAACTTATTCAAGAAAGCTCTTTAAAGCAGAGAGTTTTATCTAACTGGTCACAGAAATATAATTCACAAAAAGCATGAAAAACATGAGAGAGACTTCATGCACTACTGCTGGTTTCAAGATGGAGAGGACTGTACAACAAGGAAAATAATTGGCTTATAAGAATCAAGACAGCACTGGCTCACAGTCAGTAATATGGGTTTATCAGCCTTTATATGTCAAGGAACTGCATTCTACCAACAGGAATGAGGTTAGAAGTAGATTTTTCCCAGAGCCTCCAGGCAAGAATGTAGCCTAGCCAATGACTTGATTTCAGCTTTGCGATACCCTGAGCAAAAAACCTGATCACACTGTGCTGACCTTCTGACCAGCAGACTATGGTATAATAAATAAATATTATGTTAAGTGCTAAATTCGTGGCAATTTGTTATTCAGGAATAAAAAATTAATACAGTGCCTAATTGCTTCCACTTTACCACCACCATTTCATAAACATTTTGGTTAAGACCAGGCAGGGCATTCAGCAAAGTAGTCAGAGGATCAGTGCCTTAGTAGTAGTGCTGAGCTCTCCCTAGAACAAAGCCTATGCTAGCCACGCACAAGCAATGCGTAAACAGACTTCAAAGGGATCAAAGAGTCTGCAAATAAATATATAAAAGTTAAAACTGACATTCTTTAAAGAAACAGCAAAATCTAGAAATACAACTATACAACGCTCACAATCTACAGCATACAATCTAAATATACTATAAAAGAAAAGAAGCAAGAAAATGTGACCCATAACCAAAAGAAAAGAATCAGCCAATAGAAAAAGGTCCAGAAGTATCAAAGAATGTGGCACTAAAAGACAAAGATGTTAAAAAAATTATTACAAATGTGTTAAAATATTTAAATAAAAACATGAACCTACTGAGAAAAATAAACGGAAAACATAAGAAATGCCTAATGGAATTTTTAGATGTGAAATATACAATAACAAGATAGGATTTAATAGCAAATTAGATGTTACAAAAAATCAATAATCTTAAAGACAGCAATATAAACTATCCAAAATGAAACAGAGTAAAAAAGAATGAAAAAGGAACACAGTTCTAGTGGCCCATAGGAAAATATCAAGTTGTCTATCATATATACACACATATTCTTAGGAAGAAGAGTTGGCAGGAAAGTATGTAAAGATGTAATAGTAAAAATTCTTCTAAGTATGCTAAAATAATTAGTAAGCCCACAGATCCGAAAGCTCAATGAGCCCTAGGCAGGGCACACACACATGCACACCACAGCAAAATTAAATTGCTAAAACCAAAGATAAACAGAAATTCTTACAAGAGGCCAGAAAAAAAAAATACTAAATCATTATGTACAGTGAACCCTATATGAAAAATAAAAATAATCACAGACATCTTAAACAAACTATGCAAACCAAAAGACAATGGAATAGCTTTAGAGTACTAAAAGTAAAAACCTGGCAAAATAAAAGTCTTACAAATTGAAAAAGAATTAAAGTCAACTTTATAGGCAGACAGGAATGTGTACATTGAATACTGTATATAATAAAAAATTACTTCAAAAATAAATGTGAAGTAAAAAGAATTTTGATAAAAGCTAAATGGATGTGTCATTGACAGACAAACATCACAAGAAATGTTAAAGGAAGTTCCTTGGGTGCGAAGAAAATGATACCAGATGGAGAGTTGTATTTCCTGAAAGGAATAAAGACTGTTAAAATAATAAATATGTGAGTAAACAAAAATAGTTTTCATTATTTCTAATTCCTTTAAAAGGCCCAAAAGTATACATTGAAGATCATGTCATTTAAGCAGAAACAAACATTGTGACAAAAGTTGCATGAAAACAGGAGGGTAAAAATGGAAGTATAGTGCTTAAGTATATGAGAAGTGATACAATATTTCAAGGCATGCGGTAATTAGGTAAAGATGTATGTCTTACATTCTTAAACAGTATTAACAAAAATGTTATAGATAATAAGTTGATAGTGAAAATAAAGTTGAATGTTAAAAATAACTAAAATAAAACAGATTGACCTATAAAACCAATAGTGGAAATAAAATTATATTTGAAAAATGCTAACGTCATGAAAAGATAATACCGGAAAAGAGATAAAGTAGACAAATGCTAGTTAGAAAAAAAATGAAAACAAAGAGCAAGATGGTAGATTTATACCTAACCACATTCAAAATTACATTAAATGTTAATGGTTTGAAAATTCCAATTAAAGGGCAGAGATTTTCAGACTGCATTTAAAAAGCAATCTCAACTAATGCCTCTGTAAAAAATGCATTTTAAATAGAAAGATACAAATAAGTTAAATGAAAAATAAAAATATAAAGTATGCAAATGCTAACATAAAATGTTGGAAACACTATATTAATATCAGGCAAAATATAATTTGGAACAAAAGTGTTAACAGAAATAGTGATATTTCATAATGACCAAGAGATCAATCAATCAAGATGACAATATAATCTCAGTTGTGTATGTACCAAATAAGTGAGTTCCAAAATACATAAACAAAAATTGACATAACTGAGGAGAAATAAACAAATTAAAATTATACTTTGAGATTTCACCACCCTCTCTTCAGTCATGGATAGAGTAAGTACAGATAAATCAGTAAGAATATAGCTGATCTGAAAAAAATAAAAAACTATCATTCAAATTGTCTTAATTGGTATCTATAGTACATTCCACAAAAGCATAGCAGAATACAAATTCTTTGAATTACATATGGAACACTCGCCAAAATAATCCATATTCTATTTAATAACATAAATCATAATGAATTTTAAAGAACTCTAGCCATGCAATGTATATTCTCTAACCAAAATGGAATTAATCAATAAATCAATAATAAAGTTACTTGGTGAATTGCCAAATTTTTGGAAATTAACAAACACACTTCTAAATATCGTGGGGTAAAGAGAAATTCAGGAAGAATTAAACTCGATTAAACTGAAAATTTAATATAACAAAATTAAATTTTGCAGCTGAAGCTGGGATGCAACTAGTGCATTCGTTATAAGAAAATTTATGCTACATATGCTTACATTTAAAAATAAGAAATGCATAAAATAAGAAATCTGATCATTTGCCTTAATAAGATTCTTTACAAAGAAAATTAAACCTAACTTAAGCAAAGGAAAAAAAATAGTAAATAGCAGAAATCAATGAAGATGCAAATGAGTACACAGTAGAGAAGGGTGATAAAAAGCCCTCAAAACTGAAAAATCCATAAAATTTATAAACCTGTAGCTATAATTGTCAAGATAAAAAGAGATGACATATTTTTAATATTAAGAATTATAGACAGAAGATCAATACAGATTCTGCTCATATTGGGTGAAATAAGTATAAGCAAATTTATCCCCAATAATTGTTTGAAACTGAAGATTATAGACAAATTACTTGATGGACAAGTATTACTTTGTGACCAATAGATATTAATACTTTCTATTTCATATAAGTGAAATATGATATAATTGCTTTTCTTTCTTTTTTTCTGAGATGGGGGTCTCATTTTATCTCCCAGGCTGGAGTGCAGTGGCACGATATCTGCTCACTGCAATCTCCACCTCCCAGATTCAAGCGATTCTCCTGCTTCAGCCTCCCAAGTAGCAGGGATTACAGCCTGCCACCACACCTGGCTAATTTTTATATATTTAGTAGAGACAAGGTTTCACCATGTTGGCCAGTCTGGTCTCGAACTCCTGACGTCAAGTGATCTGCCCACCTCGGCCTCCCAAAGTGCTGGGATCACAGGCATGAGCCACCATGCCTGGCCCATATAATTTTATATACATGAAATAGAAAGTAATAGCTTTATACATAATTTGTAATGAATTTGTAATTAAATACTTCCTCCCACAGAAAAAACTCCATACCAAGACAGCTTCACTGGTGAATTTTATCAAACATTTAAGGAAGAAATAATAATACACTAGTAGATCTCTTCCTGAAAATAAAGGAAGAGGAACCAGTTCCAACCTTATTTTATGTAGGCAGCATTACTTTGATAGCAAAACCAGATAAAGCTATTACAAGGAAATAATTCTATAGACCAATATCTTTTACAGTCACATCCTTTCATGTTCTGTGGTGTGACCTCTACTTAGGCCAATGTTGAAGATGAGCTGGTTTTCATAGCCCCATTTTCAAACAACCAGTCTCTCTACCAACATACCAAGATACCTCAAAATAGAAGTAGACTTAGCAGAGGAGAAAACCCATGTCTTCGCGGCATTCCTGCTGTCATGTTTCCTTCAGAAATAAATTTTCTGCTATTAAAGTTTATATTTAGAAGAAATACTCTGTTCATGGTATTCTTGCATTCTACTGTAACTGAAATGAAATTAACCTGTTTGAATATGAAAAGAAACACAGAAGTTATTAGAACTTGGTAAATGTCCCACAGTTAGACTGCATCCAACCTGAAAAATATTTTCATGGGAATTTATAGAGATTTATGGAGATATTTTATGAAAAATGTTTGAATTTCAGTTGCTTCCAAATATTTGCCCTTTCTCCTTTCTGTTTCCAGAAATTACCACCTTTGCTGGGTCCATAAGCATTGAACTAATTACGAGTCAGTGACTATGGCAATATAGGTTAGACTAGAAAACCCATATAATTACTATTTGCATATAAAACATTAACTTTTACTTCGTTTCCATCAAATTAAAGTCATCATAATAGTTTTTTAATGTTTACATTTGCTCTTATTAGAAGTGTTTGCACACTGTTATATAAGTCAAAAACTCAGGCCAGTTTTACTGATATCCCATCAGAAAATGATTTGAGGACTAAAGGACAGTGCATCCAGGTTTTTACCCCAAAAAAATGAAAACAGTATGTTGTGAGGTGCTGATTACTTTCACTCTTTAATGTGTTAGCTAGACTATCTGTGGCTCCCAGTTGAATAATACACATATTAAAATGATTTTGTTGGACTGGGTGGTTTACAATCTGCTGTATTTTTTATACATCTCATTCAAAAACCTTTGGTAAGTTGAGGATTAGTCATAGTAGTTTTTATTAAAGATTTTTTAAATGTACATTAATGACTGCTTATATTATCCACTTGTTCAGTTTTTCAAGCTCCAACATTACAGTTTTATGTGTTGTATGCTTTCTGCAGATTTTTCTATTTTGCTCAAATGAGTGTAAAATTGTATATAGCTGAATATATCCCTATTGACATACATATGAATGGGCTCAATAGCTTAATGTAATCCGCCTAAAGATTCTAAGAGTCTGCCTAAACATAAAAATTCAATGACAAATATATTTTATAAACAGAAATTGATGAGAGAATATATCTATGTAGAGTCTAGACACTGCAGTTTGTGACTTGAAGTCAAATTATATTTTTCTTTCCTAAAATACATTTTTTTACTATAAGTGGAAATTCACTAACAATATTCTATTCATGGGTAAGAGTAATACCACCAAAGTGTTGAAGACAGAGAGTTTCATACAAGTCTAATAAATTTGGAAAAGATAGCATTGCCATTCACCATCCTGAATTCCAGTTCTAAGTAACTTAGCTAATTGTGAAGCAGAAATCCACATATAAGCAATGAATGTTTGTATTAAACTTATACTAGTAAATTATTTTTATAGTGCCATTTAGGTCATTCAGTTAATTCCACATTCTCTCATTAATATCTATGCCTATAGACGTGGCTTTAAAATGATGGATAGAGTCAAAGTTTTTTTTAAGATGTTTTATTACCTTTTCATAACTTGGCTTGTTTTAAATTATGTTTAGTCACTTGATAAATGCTTCCCCTGTTTTCCTGTTTTTAAGAGGTAATGTAGCATGAAGCAGTAAAAAGTACTGTACTTAGGGTCAGAAGAAAGCACCTGTTCTGTCTGTCATATGAGGTGCAAAGATAAATACTATTTCATTCTTGCATAATGTAAAATATGATAAATATGATTATACAAATATAAGGTTCCATGGGAGGAAGAACACAATGTAAGGTTTTGAAGAAAAAAATTAAAGAGTAGGATATATATGAATAAGAAGTTGCCAGATAGAGAAAGGAGAGGAATGGCATTGAAATGAGAGGAAATCAGCCACAATGTGTGCAAAGAAGTAAGAAACAAACAAACAACGACAACAACCAAAAACAAGACTAAAATCTGCAGTGTTGTGACATGACTATATTATACCATGTGTATGTTAATGGTGGTTTTGGGGTTGTGGGGAGGAGGAGGGAGGTGCACAGTTGCAAAAAATAAAGTGGGACCATAGCAGATAATATTGTAACTTTATGCTCCAAGCGATGGTGAGCTCTTAAACAAAGATTAAGCAGAGTGAAGTAAAACTTTTTTTTAATCTTTAATTTCCAAAATATCATTGTGCACTGCAGACTTTATCCAGGAGGAAAAAGAAACTGTTGCAGGAAGGCCAATTTTAGAAAGCTAAGAGGGTTCATAGTAGAATAGGAATGAAGAAAAATTAATAGATTTGAGAGTAACTTTATACCTTGTTACAAATAGTTTACCTTAACTTACAAGGGTAACTACTAAATTTTAATTGCCTTAACACAGAAGAAATCCAAATTCAAATTCTTCTCTTACTCTTTTATCATAGATCCAATGGCCACACTGTTATTTTTGAAAGGAATGCCATTTTTCCCTCACTCCAAATTTCCCACTTCATTATCTAAAAATGGTTCCTCTCATTATTATCCTAACAATCAATCTCAACGGATGAAAGTATTTATCTTCTCACCTAAGTCAGAATTCATTTTTTCTTCTCCTTGCTCCCGTGATATATTGCTCATATTTTCCATTCTTATTTTTTTGCTACCTTTACCATATATAGGAGCCTTAGAGGTAGGGTCCTTGCCATGTCTGACAATCTGTGACAAACATTCCCTTGATCACAAACACTCAATAAATGTATGGTGAAAGGAAAAATAATTGATTCTAACTCAACTACAATCTAGATAATGTTATCTTCCAGTGATAAGACATTGACAAATGATATTTTTGGTATAATATAACACAGGATCACTATTCGATTTTTATGGATGTATGCATCTTTACTCGTCTATGTGTAAAAGATAAACCTAGTTTAAAATCCCACCCATAAATGTTAGCATTGACTCTTACAGTCAAATGTATTAATATATATTCTTTCATATTCATTCTAACTTTGTGAACTTTTATTATAATGTCTTTCAGGCCAGTTTATTCAAGTTACCATTTCTACTAATAGTAAACCATTACTCATACAGAGTTTTACTATATTTAAGCAACCACATCCTTTCAATGACTAAAATGGAACACAGGAATGGAGGTTTATACTTGATTGTACCTGATATGGTTTGGCTCTGTGTCCCCACCCAAATCTCATCTCAAATTGTAATCCCCATAATCCCCATGTGCTGAGGGACGGACCTGGTGGAAGGTGATTAGATCATGGGTGCAGTTCCCTCCATGCTGTTCTCATGATAGCGAGTGAGTTCTCCTCAGATCTGATGGTTTTATAAGTGTTTATTTCCCCTCTCTTCTCTCCCCTGCCACCTTGTGAAGAAGATGCCTGCTTCCCCTTCCACCATGATTGTTAATTTCCTGAGGCCTCCCTGGTCATGTGGAACTGTAAGTCAATTAAACCTCTTTCCTTTATAAATTACCCAGTCTCAGGGAAGTTCTTTATACTAGTGTAAAAACAGACTAATACAATACCATGGTTTATGAATAAGTATGTGAGTAATGAGTCCTGATGTGTTACTGTAACTGCACCTCCTCTGTAAAGACCATTTTTGTGCTATAAGACCTGGGGTTTTTTGAAAAAGTTCAAATCTTTAGCATCTGTTCATTCATTATTTTAAACATTACAAAAACTTATACCTCAGAAATATGGTAATTTTCCCATACATTACAGTTGTAATAGATTGTACTTTTCAGAAACAACTGCAATAATATTTCCAGTTTCACATCATCTTCTAGAATCTTGCCACTCTGCCATTATAGGGTAGTGTTGAACTCCCCTCGCTTTGACCTTGAATGGGCCTGTTGAAGCAATAATAAAACTGATAGTGACACTATGTGACAGCCAAGATTAGTCATCTAAGCAACACAGTTTCTGTCTAGCTCTTGCTCTGGATAGGTGCCCTTGGAACTCAGCCATCACACTGTGAGGAAGCCCAAACCACATGGAGAGATCTGCATGGAAAGGAGGTGAGGCTTTGAGCCCTACATCCTGCCCAAGCTCCCACCTGAAAACTGCTACCAATTGTTAGTTAGGTGCATTTATCACATGACTTCCTCACCAATGTGTGTATAATGTGACTTCCCACCCACATTATGGAACAATGAACAAAAGAAAATGACTTGTAGTTTTGGGGCACATAGTATTGAAGTGGTTAAAAGGCAATTCTGAACAAAGTAAATGAAATCATTCGTAAGAGGTACATCTTGCATTAATAGAACATTTCCTTGTAATGTGAATGTGACCTCCAGGACAGTCAAGCTTACTCTGTTTAGTTGGCTTTTGTATTATGAGTGCTTAGAACAGACCTCGGCCCAAAGTATGGACTCGGTACATAAAACAGTGAATTTATAATGAGAGATGGATATGGTTTGGATTTGTGTCCCTGTCCAAATCTCATGTCAAATTGAAGGAGGGGCATGGTGGGAGATGATTGGATCATGGGGGCAGATTTCACCCTTGCTGTTCTTGTGATAGTGAGTTCTCATGAGATCTGATGGTTTAAAAGTGTGTGATACTTCCCCCTTTGTGCTCTCTCTCTCTTTCTCTTTCTCTCCTGCTCTGCCATAGTAAGATGTGCTTGCTTCCCCTTCGCCTTCCATTATGCTTGTAAGTTTTTTTTCTTTTTCTTTTTTTTTTTTTTGAGACAGACTTTCATGTTTGTTGCCCAGGCTGGAGTGCAATGGCATGATATCGGCTCACCGCAACCTCCACTTCCTGTGTTCAAGTGATTCTCCTGCCTCAGCCTCCCAAGTAGCTGGGATTAAAGGCATGTGCCACCACACCAGGCTAATTTTTGTATTTTTAGCAGAGATGTGGTCTCTGCATGTTGGTCAGGCTGTTCTCAAGCTCCTGACATCAGGTGATCCACCCGCCTTGACCACTGAAAGTGCTGGGATTACAGGCATGAGCCACTAAGTCTGGCCGCTTGTAAGCTTTCTGATGCCTCCCAGCCATGCTTATTGTTAAGCCTGTGGAACTGTGAGTCAATCAAACCTCTTTTCTTCATAAATTAGCCAGTCTTAGGTAGTTCTTTATAGCAATGTGAGAACAGACTAAATTCAAAAATTGATACCAGAAGTGGGGTACTGCCATAAAGATACCTGAAAATGTGGAAGTTACTTTGGAACTGCATAATGGGCAGAGGTTGGAACATTTTGGAGGGCTCAGAAGAAGACAGGAAGTTGTGGGAAAGTTTGCAACTTCCTAGAAACTTGTTGAATGGTTGTGACAAAAATGCTGATAGTGATATGGACAATGAAATTCAGGCTGAGGCCTTCTCATATGGAGGTGAGGAACACATTTGGAACTGAAGCAAAGGTCATTCTTGCTATGCTTTAGCAAAGAGACTGGCAACATTGTTCCCCTGCTTTGGGGATCTGTGGAACGTTAAACTTGAGAGAGATGATTTAGGGTATCTGGCAAAAAAAATTTCTAAGCAGCAAAGCATTCAAGATGGGACCTGGCTGCTTCTAAAAGCCTATGCTCCTTTGCATAAACAAAGGAATAACTTAAAACTAGAACTTACATTTAAAAGGGAGGCAGACAAAAGTTTGGAAAATTTGCAGCCAGACCATGTGGTAGAAAAAGAAATTTTTTCCTGGGGAGACATTCAAGCCGTCAGCTGCAGAAATTTGCATAAGTAAAGAGGAGCTGAATGCTAATGAAGAAGACAATGGGGAAAATGTCTCTAGGGCATTTCAGAGATCTTCACAGCAGCTCCACCCATCACAGGTCTGAAGGCTTAGGAGAAAAAAATGTTTCTTGGGCCAGACCCAGGGACCTGCTATTCTTTGTAGCCTTGAGACATGGTGCCCTGCATCCCAGTCACCCCAGCTCCAGCCATAGCTAAAAGGGCCAAGGTATAGCTCAGGTCATGGCTTCAGAGGGTGCAAGCCCCAAGTCTTGGCTGCTTCCACATGGTGATGGGCCTGCAGGTACACAGAAGGCAAGAATTGAGGTTTGGTAACCTCCTCCTAGATTTCACAGGTTGTATGGAAATGCCTGGATGTCCAGGTAAAAGTCTGCTGTAGGGGTTGAGCCCTCATGGAGAACCTCTACTAGGGCAGTGCGGAAGGCAAATGTGGGGTTGGAGCCCCACACAGGTTCCCTATGGGGGCACTGCCTAGTGGAGCTGTCTCAAGAGGACCATTGTCTTCCAGAATCCAGAATGGTAGATTTACCAACAGCTTGCATCGTGTACCTGAAAAAGCCGCAGATCCTCAATGCCAATCCCTTGAAAGTAGCCATGGGAGGGGGGTGTACCCTGCAGAGTTACAGGGGAAGAGCTGCCCAAGGCCTTGGTAGCCCACCCCTTGCATCATCATGCCCTGGATGTGAGACATGGAGTTAAAAGAGATCATTTTGGAACTTTAAGATTTAATGACTGCCCAGCTGGGTTTCAGACTTGCATGAGGTCTGTTAGCCCCTTCATTTTGGCCAGTTTCTCCCATTTAAAATAGCATGTATCCAATGCCTGTAAACCCAGTGTATCTTGGAAATAATTATAATAACTTGTTTTTGACCTTACAGGCTCATAGGTGAAAGGAACTTACCTTGCACCAAAGTCTTAGCTGAGACTTTGGAGTGTAGACTTTTGAGTTAATGCTGAAATGAGTTAATACTGGGGGACGGTTGAGAAAGGACAATTGTATTTGGTAATGGGAGAGGGACATGAGACTTGGGAGGGGCAGGGGCACAATGATATGATTTAGATTTGTGTCCCTGCTCAAATCTCATGTGTGAAATATGAAGAGGGGCCTGGTAGGAGGTGATTGAATCATAAAAGTGGATGTCCCCCTTGCTGTTCTCTTGAGAGTGAGTGTGTTCTCATGAGATCTGATGGTTTAAATGTGTGTGGCACTTCCCCCTTCACTCTCTCTCTCCTGCTCTGCTATGGTTAAGTTGTGCTTGCTTCCAATTGGCTTCTGTCATGATTATAAGTTTCCTGAGCACCCGCCACCCAGTCATACTTCCTGTTAAGCCTGCAGAACTGTGAGGCAATTAAACCTCTTTTCTTCATAAATATTTAGTCTCAGGTAGTTCTTTATAGCAATGTTAGAATGAACTAATACAGAGATATAGAAATCAAGGCTAAAAAAGAAAAATAAAGGCTTTTGAAAAATATACACGATCAAAATTTTTGCAAAGTGAAAATTGTTGGAACGTTATCTAAATTTATGAAAATGTTAATATATATAAAAATTAGAAAAAATGTGTATTTAAAACTATAAGAATCTTAAAATCTAATATACATTACTTTCACATTCATGTTTAATTCCAAATATGTTATCTTATGTTAACCTTCAACATCATTGTTAAGTGTGTATGTTTTTTATTTAGTTGTCTGTATTTGCTTATTTAATATTTTACTAGTACCTGAAATAGAGGAATTGATTTAACATCCCCAAAATGTATTTTCATCTGTTTTTTAAATATCATATAATATTTGCAATTTTGATTCAAAAAGTACTAAGTTACTTTCTCTAAAGCAACTACCCTCATGATTTCTTTATTCATAATATTGTTTGCCAGGTAGGTTGTGTCTTTCTTAATGTTTTCTCCTAAATGAAAATGTCCCTGCAGACATTATAAATCCAAAGATTCAGATTCAGTGATGTATTTTTCCATTTTACTGACCTGCAATGAAGCACACCTTTTCCAAGCAACACATAAGGCATTTGGGGAAAATTCCATAACTATAAAAAATGTTTATTATTTACTCTGCATTGTGATGCATAGCTCATTCAAAGTATGACTGACAAGAAGACACATTAACTCAATAGTCAGGGGAAATAAAAATCAGTGTGAGAAAAATTATTGAGTGAAAAGTCACTGAGTACCCTATTATTAGCCATTCTGTATTTCTATAATATAAATTTATCTGTGATAAATCTTGGAAACTTCCCACAAAGAGATTCATGTATGTCCTAAAAATTAACAAAACTATTAATTAGTGTCATTTATAATCACTGGGCTCAATAAATTCAGATAAAGTAATGTGGATTACATTTAAAAAAAATTAAGACATGTAAAACATCATCCCATTTAGGAAAATGATACCTTGGACAAAAAAAAATATGAAATGATATAACATTCTATTAAGATAATATTTTTTACTTTATTTTATTCAAATCATTAGATATAAGTGCCTTAAAATTTGTCACGTGATAACATTTATGGTTTAAACATTAGAAACACTCTATGGTTGATGTTAAATCGTGGTTAGTAATATACCACTTTGAAATTATCTCCTACGGGAAATTCCTGACATAAAAAAATTAACCCACCACCTATGAATTTACCTCTTCTCATATTATCAAAATTTATAAATAGGATAAAAATGTGTCATAGTCTATTGCAACTATTAAGTTGAAAAGCACTTTGATATGATTCAGCATCTAAAAATGTAGAATACCAGATAGCTCCACGGTAAATGAATTTCCAGTGTATTAATTAGTTACAACAATAGCACCAATAAGTTTGCTCAAATGTATGACTAATGATAAATGCCTTTTTAAAAATTTTACCAAATATCCATTGATAATATCTCAACATTACTTATTCCTCAGCCAGAATACTTCCTAAAGTGTTAAGAAGCAATATTTCTTAAGGACCTCTGAGCATTGCCTTCTGCTTATATTTTATGACACTGCCTTCCTTTAACATAATGCTTCAGAAATGACAAATTATGTGTGGATCCCACCATGCTCCTCAACATCAAGTTGATTCTTACTTCCATGCTTTATCCTATACTGTCTTCTGTCATTTCTGGGCAGCTTTCTCTCCTAAATTTCATCTTAACTTGATAAAACTGGACTTAGTTTTAAAAACTCAGTTGAGGAGTGTGTTGGCTGTCCCCAAGATCACCCCCACATTCATAGATTCCCTAGAAAGACTCACAGGATTCAGCATTTGGGTGTATTCACCACAAGGATTTATTATAGCAATGTAGTAAGGATACACAGTTGGATCACACTGGGAAAAGGTGCAGTGTTGGGAGGAATCCATGTGATTTTCTTATGCTTTCTTCTTCCCATGAGGTGTCACACACAGTATCCTCTTCCAGTAATAAAATGCAGCAATATGTGTGATGTGTGCTATGTTTCTTTTTTTTTTTTTTTTTTTTTTTTTTTTTGAGACGGAGTCTCGCTCTTTCACCCAGGCTGGAGTGCAGTGGCGCGATCTCGGCTCACTGCAAGCTCCGCCTCCCGGGTTCACGCCATTCTCCTGTCTCAGCCTCTCCGAGTAGCTGGGACTACAGGCGCCCGCCACCACGCCCGGCTAATTTTTTGTATTTTTAGTAGAGACGGGGTTTCACCGTGGTCTCGATCTCCTGACCTCGTGATCCACCCGCCTCGGCCTCCCAAAGTGCTGGGATTACAAGCGTGAGCCACCGCGCCCGGCCTATGTTTCTGCCCAGTGAAGCTCATTAGAGACCTAGCTGGAGGCTGGTCATGCAGGTACCCTCTGCTTAGAATGTACTAACATTCCTGTCTCCCAAAAGAAAAGCAGGTGTTCAGTAAAAGCCATGTTGTTTGCACAGACAAAGCACAGTGAACCACCTTTATCAGTTAACTACCGACTGGGAACCAAGTTTCTAGATGTCAACCAAGGGCCAACCTTTTAAACAGTCTTTCTAATTTATTTTTATTTTATTTTATTTTATTTATTTATTTTTTGGGAAGGAGACAGAGTCTTGGTCTGTCGCCCAGGCTGGAATGCAGTGGTGCGATCTCAGCTCACTGCAACCTCTGCCTCCAGTTTCAAGGGATTCTCGTACCTCAGCCTCTTAAGTAGCTAGGATTACAGGTGTGCGCCACCATGCCCAGCTAATTTTTGTACTGTTAGTAGAGATAGGGGTTTTGCCATGTTGCCCGGGCTGGTCTCGAACTCCTGACCTCAAGTGATCCGCCCACCTTGGTCCTCCAAAGTGCTGAGATTACAATCGTGAGCCACCGAGCCCGGCCTCAAGTCACCTTTCTAAAGATAGCAGACTGAGGCTTGCTATATTAGTTTTTGCTTTTTTTGTACAGGAAGTAATCCTCTAAAGAATCTGTTTCTGATTCCTGGAAAGTTAGCTGATGGTGTTCAGTGCTCCCAGACTTAAATATTTCATAGGATTTTCTGCTTTGGAGTGCAATAGCCAATATATTTAGCCTTCTCTCCCATATTATTCCTGAATATCTTTTACACAGAACTTGGAAAATATAACTCACTTGGGAAAAGTCTTCTGAAAGGATCATAAAGTCCTATTTCTACTTAATTTAGTATTTATATCTTATCCCCTTTTCCATCCTATTCTCTTCCTAAATAATTCACTCTGAATATCATTAAGTAGGTAATTTATCTTCTTTGCCATTGTTAGTACCATATGCAAATATGTGTCAAGATGTCAAGTAGAAAGGAGGTAGGTTGAGCTGTGGTGGCCTGAAGCAGGGTGTTAGAGCTGAGTCTGGTAAGCAGAAAATCCAGAGTAGGGGCAGACCAGCACATGATGCTGGAATCCAAGTAGGATGAGGATGAGGAAGGCATCACTATTGGTAGGCACCCCAGCATGTTCTGTCAGAGCCCAGTAGGGTGGGAGGGCATTCAAACAGAGGGAGAACCAAGGCAGAACTGTGGATCTTGGGGCAGAGAGAGGAGGGTGTCTACACAGGCATGAAACAGTGGTAGCGGTGGCTGGCAGAGTATTGGAGGCTAAATGAAGAGTGGCAGTAGTGGGTGTATATTTAGAAAGTTAATATAGATGTAGATATATATTTACATGTATATATTTGACTTATATATGTATGATTTAAAAGACTATATATAGCATATTTGTTTCTATTCTCCATGGTCCTAATATATAACAACAGAAAATTTTAAATATTGTTAAATTTTTAACAGTATGAAAGATAGCCATCTTTTCCCCTAAATACATTTTCCTTCTACTTCCTGTTTGTTATAATTATTCTTCCAGTCACTGGGCTCAACATCTGTCACTTACCTTTTTCATCTTAGCCTTCCATACGCAACATTCAGATTATCATGCATAGCAACATTTTTTCTCACAAGTCATCTTATGCACATTTCATTTACTTTTTTATTGCATCCTTCAGTTGGAGAAGCCTCTTTTTTTCCTCTTAGTTTCTTCTTACTTAGATTTCTCCTGCACATAGCTGTAATAAAATGAAGAATTGTTTTTAATTTTCTCTATAAATTGGTTAGAGAAATAAACAAAGAGGAAGTATGATTACTGTTGGAATCTTTTAATTCCTTTCTCCTCTAACTATGTCATTTCTTTTACCATGCAAGCAATACTTGCTTTTTCTACAGTATTTTCACCTCACATCATACAGTGTCCATATGTCTTTTTTCTGTTTTTTTTTTTTTTTTTTTTTTTTTTTTTTGAGATAGAGTCTCACTCTGTCACCAGGCTGGAATGCAGGGGTGCAATCCCAGCTCACTACAACCTCTGCCTCCTGGGTTCAAGCGATTCTCCTGCCTCAGCCTTCCAAGTGGTCGAGATTACAGGTATATGCCACCATGCCTGGCTAATTTTTGTATTTTTAGTAGGGATGGGGTTTCACTATGTTGGCCAAGATGGTCTCGATCTCTTGACCTTGTGACCCGCCTGCCTCGCCCTCCCAAAGTGCTGAGATTACAGGCGTGAGCCACCACGCCCCACCATCTTTTTTCATATTTTACATGTTTTAAATATGTTTATTGTAAAATATTTTAAAAATATGTTTAAAATATTTGTTATTTTTTCTATCCCCTTTTGACTATACAATCCTTCGCTAGGATAAAAAAGCTACACTTTCCAAATGTCTTTATTCAGAGAAAAACTTATATTTCAAAAAAGTGCTACTGAAAACGAGACACATACAGACAAAGAACATCAAAGGCAATTACTTAATAAGCATTCCAGGTTTGTTGCTCTCCACAGATCCTTTCTGCACAGAACTCTGTTTAAAATCAGTTGGAGTTCTGCCCCCACAAAGGTTTCACACAAGGGAAAAAGAATAAGAATTTAAGCATAAATAAGCAGAGCAAACTTTAATAAGCTCTCTCAATGAGTATTTACCTGAAGGACTGGAACAGCTGCAATGTAAAACCTGCTTAATAACCCTCTATTAAATAATTTTCTTGGTTTAAATTAAAATCTAAATGCAGGCTAAGTCATAAACAAAAAAATTACATATTATCATTTTCTAAAAGTGGGGTAATTAAGGGATCTTCTTTTAACTAAATAATTTTAAGTATTCTATTGTTTTGCTTTTCTTTAAACTCTACTACTTTGAGTGATTTATTAAAGCCAACCACATAATGGTGTATAAAAATAATGAATTAAATATACTTTGTGTATCAAAGTGGCTTGCTAGAGTATATCAAGTGGTTTTAAAGAAAGTAAACAAGCAAATTAATCGCCAGTCTTCTCGCAGAATGTGGCTTCTTAAATGATGAAAACCTCGTAAGACTTCTTTCAGGTTTTCAATGGCCATAAACGATTTGGAAGTAATTTATCTTTTTTGCCATTGTTAGTACCATATGCAAGAATTTGCTCTTCTCCAGTAAGTAATTTTTTCCTTCTAATTTGCCCCCTGCATTCTTAAATCATAGCACAACAAGTGCATCAGCATTCATGATACCAAGAATATTTTAATAACAAAATTATTATTTTTACCAGATTTATTAAAGTATGGTTGATGTACAAAACCCACACATATGTAATATGTACAATTTGATGAGTTTGGCCCATTACTACAATCAAGGTAATAGACATATCCAACACCTTCCAAAGTTTCACTGTGCCCTCTGTTTTGGGTGGTAAGAACAGTTAACATGAGGTCTACCTTCTCAACACAAATATTCTTTATATTAAAAGAACCACTGAGTTCCTTCATAACAACAGTCATCTCATGAGGCAGAATTGAGACTGTAACATGATGGTTAGATTTTGTATACCTATTTTCAAATTTGCTAGTCTTAACATGTTGAGTTCCAATCACACAGACTGTGACACATTCTCAGAATAGCATTGTGGGAACTTTGAGAATTTAGTCCATTTCATTATATAAAATATATTTAAGACTTTCTGTATATGAAGAATAAAGTCCCTGTAAATGGGTTATTTTTAATAGGAACTCTTCAAGGTCTAAAACTTGAAAAGGGGAAGATCTTTTGAAGAGGACTTTGCAAAAGACTTTGACGGTATTAATAAATGGGATAAAAGAAGTTGAGCTCAGACTGCCAACTTGTCTTTTTAATAATAGTCTAAAGAAAGACACAGGGTCACTGCCCTTTCCCTGAAGACCATATCCTAGGGATACTGTGAAGTTTTTGAAAACTCAAATATGTTTTAAGTATTTAACTAGCCTTAGCTATGCTGTGACTTTTATATGTACCCCTTATCTTGCTAGTATATCAGATTTTGTTTCCCCAGGAACAAAGGTTAAAAACAAACAAACAAACAAACAGACAGCTGTGTATATTTTCCAGTGAATAAAGAGTACAAAAAAATTACCATAGGATAAAGCTTCTCTGCCAAACTCAAAATAATATGGAACCCAGAAAGTAAATTAAAACTATACTATATATTTTTTCTACATAGTCATAGTTTTTATGAAATGTTTACAATTCATGATCAAATATTTTGGCATTTTTCCTTGGTAGTTTTTTCTTTGGTAGTTCACAATATAAACAAATATAGTGTTTTATGAAAAAAATTAATACATAAAAATTTGAAGCTGCTAGATTTCAGTCAAGAGTTAATGTACATAACTCAATGACTGGCTAAAGGTTTTGCTCATTTTACATGTTGATTGAATTTCTTTTTTAATTCAGAACTACTATCTTTTAAAATTAAGATGATAGTATGTTAAAAATAATCTAATAGAGACTCAAAAAAAGAGTTACCTGGAAAGAGATTCTAAGGATGTAGTCAGATATACTAAATTTATCTTATTTAAAATAGATCATCTAGCAATTTAAATCCATCCTTCTGGGAAGTTGGTATAACTGGTTAAAATATGGGACGAGTAGATGTGGTGCTCTCCTTCCCTATGAGCACAGACTTATTTCTGGCCCTGTCAAAGACCTCAGAGAGATACCTGGGGGACAAGTAAGAGAGTTTACACCTATCTGTGCAAATTTATCACCAGTATTGGGAACAACAAATTGGCATGCAGACTTTACTATTGCAGACGTCTGTTGATGTATTTATGGAGCTAAAATAATATATACTTTAGGGTCAGAAGTCCTGGCAGTGAGTCAGCTTCAGTCACTTAGTTGTATAATATAATCCTGGAAAATGATTTAACCTCCTTGAGCTTTGTTTCCCTTTGGGAAAAATAAGCATTGGAATAATACACATCTCACAAAGCCTTTTTGAGAATTAACTACAGTAAATACATTGAGAAAGGACTTTTTACAGAGTCATACAAGTGTGGCTCACTGCTGAGGTAAATTTTTTTATCCACTGAACATCTTGGTAGTAAATCAGGTTGATTGTTTAAGAACATTTTTTGGAGAGTTAGATTAATAATCTCTAATGGAAGAAAAGGTATATATTAACTATCTAATTAGAGTATTTATTCACTCATTCAACAAACCTTCACTGTATTTCTACCATGTGCCAAGCATGATAACAAATACTTAGGATCTAGAGCTAAAAGGCCAATGCCTTCTCTCAAGGAAGTTACAGTGTAGTGGCTAAGAAACAGAATGACACAAACAGGTCTTATTCGAGCTGTTACAGACTCTGACAAAGCAGATAAGTTGGACATCATTTTGAAGAGGTTAGTCCATGGTTTCTGGAGGATGTGAATCTTGAGCTGAGTAGTTGGTAACTGGGGGAAAGGATGCATGCACCAAGACCCAGGATCAAGGTAAAACACATTAAATTCTGCAAACTAAAAACAGCTGAGCCAGACTGTGAAGTAGGTTAATGTTAAAATATCATGGGATGAGGTTTACAGAGTAGAGGAAGTAGAGATCCTGAACAGTCTATATTCTCTTCTAAGGATTAATTTAGGAAAAAAAGGAAGGCTATTGAAAGGGGTGAGATATGATTATGAGTTCATTAAAACATAACACTCTAAATAAATGTTATACACATTGCAAAGAAAGAAAACTGACCCTATTTGCAGGTTGACATGATTTTGTACATAGAAAACTCATGCATTAATAAGGAAGTACAACAAAATTGCAGGACACAAGATTGATACACAAAAACAAATTGCATTTCTATATGCTAACAATGAACATATGGAAATTGAAATTTTAAAAAACACAATACTATTTATAATTGCTCCAAAGGTAATAAAATATTGAGGCATAAGCCTAATAAAAACATATACAGCATCTTGAAAATTACAAAATGCTGATAAAATAATTAAAAAAACAAATAAATGAAGAAACATACCATGTTCACAGATTAAAAGACTCAAAAGAAATATTATCAAGGTCAATTTCCAAATTATAATATAATATCTACTAAAACTCCACGAAAGTTTTGTTTATAAAGAAATTAACTCAAAATAGATCATAAACTTAATTTTAAAATGTAAAACTATAAAATATTTAGAAAAAAGCGGAGAAAATCTTCGAGTCTTGGGACTAGGAAGAGTTCTTAGACTTCACACCAATAGCATGATTCACAAAATAAAAAATCTCTAAATTGGAGCATATCAGGACGAAAAAAAATTTTGTTTAGCAAAAGTCCTAGTGGTTACAGACTATAAGAAAGTATTTGCAAACAACATATGCGACACAGGACAATTATTTAGAATATATAAGAAGCTCTCAAAATTCAACAGTATAAAACAAAACAAAATAAAATGTGCAAAAGGGTAACACATTTTACTGAAGAGTATATGCAGATGGCAAATATGAGCATAAAAATATGTTCAACAAAATTAGCCATTAGAGGAATGCAAATTAAAACCACAATGAAATATCACTACTGTCAAAGAAAAACCTGTCAAAGCTGGAAGGACACTAGTTAAAGTGGAGATCAATTTGTACAGAGGTCACCAGGCATTTTAAAGGAAGAATGAAGGAATGCAGGGCTGGTGAGCAGAGACTCAGTAAAGTCAGGTAAGTGGAAAAATTACAAAAATTGGAAAGCGGGGTTGCTCCATGTTAAACCCATCTGAGTTTGTTACTGGTGCTTATAGAAAGCAGGCTCCTACCCTCCCACGGAGGCTGAACCATAAAGCAGGCCCTCAGCAAGCACTGAATTTACTGGCTCCTTTACCTTGGATTCTCCACCCTTCAGAACCGTGAGAAATAAATTTCTGTTGTTTATAAGACACCGAGTTTATGGTATATTTTATAGCAGTTTGACTGGACTAACAGAGTATCAATGTCAATTTCCAGTATGTGATTCTATACTATAATATGCAAGATGTTACCTTTGGGGAAAACTAGGTGACATACATAAGGAATCTCTATTATTTCTCACAACTGCATGTGAATTTATAATTATCTCAAAATGGGTTTTTTGTTTTTTTAATTCACTCTAGGTGCAGAGTAAGGATAGATAGATGGTAATGAGGGTGGAATATATAAGACCTACTGGGTCATTGGCTATGTCTGGGTGTTTGCTGGGGGGGGAAGTAGTAAAGAACAGGATGACCACCAGGTTTCTTTGTGGGACTTCATTGATCAAAAGCGAAAAGAGGGAGTAGATGATTGGAAGAGAGAGATGATGCATTCAAGTTTGATCTTGCTGAGTTTGTTTTCCTTGTAATCAACTAAACAGAGTATATAAAATAAGAAGAGTAAAGAATAAGAATCCCTAAGCAAGGGAGATATATACAGGGCTCTTCGAGAATTTGTATGCCTACTTTTCATATAGCATTTCAATGCATGAACGAAGACTAAAATATCACTATCATCTGAATATCAGAACAAGGGGATTTTTGAATTCAGAGGGAAGAGTAAATACAGACAGACATATAGCAAATAATGACATTTCAGTCAATGATGGATCACATATACACAGTGGCTCCATAAGATTATAATGGACTATTGTGAATGGAATTGCATTCTTGATTTGACTCTCAGCTTGGATGTTAGTGATGTGTAGAAATGCTACTACCTTTTGTACATTGATTTTGCATCCTGAAACTTTGCTGAAGTTGTTCACAGAGACAGGAGCATTTGGGCAGACTATGGGGTTTTCTAGGTATGAAATCATATAGTTTTCAAAGAGAAGTAGTTTAATTTCCTCTCTTTCTATTTAGATCCCTTTTATTTCTTTCTCTTGCTTGATTGCTGTGATCACTGTGGAAAGCAGTTTGAAGATTTCTCAAAGAATTTCAAATAGAACTACCATTCAACCCAGCAATCTCATTACTGGTTACATATCCAAAGGAATAGAAATTGTTCTGCCACAGAGACACTCATACATGTATGTTCATCACAGCACTATTCATAATATCAAAGACATGACACCAACCTAGATGCCCATCAACAGTGGACTAGATAAAGAAAATGTAGTATGGAATATTGTGCAGCCAATAAAAAGACAAATCATGTCCTTTGTAGCCACATGGAGCTGGAGACCATTATCCTAAGTGAATTAACATAGAAACAGAAAAACAAATATCACATGTTCTCCCTGCTAAGTGGGAGCTAAACATTGAGCACATATGAACATGAAGAAGGAAACAGTGGACACCAGGGCTTACTTGAGGGTGGAGGGTAGAAGGAGGGGACTATTATTATGCTGATTACCTGCATGACAAAATTATCTGTACACCAAACCCCTAAAGCACACAATTTATCCATGTAACAAACCTGCACATGGACCCCTTGAACCTAAAATAAAAGTTGGAAAGGGAAAAAACAAAAATATTATAAGGGAGTTGAAAAATTCCTGCTGCCTAGTGATGCAGAGCCATTGTAATGTCCTTGCCTAATGCATTACTCAGGTGTTTGTGAGGACGCTGCTGTGCTGCCAGTCCTGCAAAAGTACAGCACATACAATTATGTACAGTACATAATACTTGATCATGATAATAAACAATGATGTTACTGGTTTATATATTTACTATACTATACTTTTAATCATTATTTTTGAGTATACTCCTTCTACTTACAAAAGAAAGCTAACTGTAAAACAGCCTGAAGCAGGCTCTTTCAAGAGGTATTCCAGAAGAAGGCATTGGTATGCCTTGGTATTCCATGCATGTTACTGTCCCTGCAGACGGAATGAAGAACATTCAGTAGGAAAAGATGTGGATATGGAAAACAGTAATACTGATAATCCTGTCCCTGCATAGGTCTGTGCCAATGTAATTTTGTCCTAGCTTTTAACAAAACATTTAAAAAGTTTTTAAAAAGTGCAAAAATACCCAGCACTTTGGGAGGCCGACGAGGGTGGATCACAAGGTCAAGATCGAGACCATCCTGGCTAACACGATGAAACCCTGTCTCTACTAAAAATACAAAAAATTAGCCAGGCATGGTGCCTGGCGGGTGCCTGTAGTCCCAGCTACTCACTCGGGAGGCTGAGGCAGGAGAAGGTGGTGAACCCGGGAGGCAGAGCTTGCCAGTAAGCTGAAATGGCACCACTGCACTCCAGCAAAAAAAAAAAAAGGACAAAAATAGAAGAAAACTTACAGAATAATAATATGAAGAAAATATTGTTTGTATAACTGTATAATGTGTTGTGTTTTAAGCTAAGTGCTATTACAAAAGAGTCAAAAAGTTAAAAATTGAAGTTTTTAAAGTAAAAAAGATAGTAAGCTAAGGTTAATTTATTATTGAAGGAAAAATACGATTTTAAAAATAAATTTAGCATAGCCTAAATATAGTGTTTATAAAGTCTACAGAAGTGTACAGTAATGTCCTATGCCTTCACATTCATTCACCACTTACTCACTGATCACCCAGAGAAACTTCCAGTTCTGTAAGCTCCATTCATAGTAAGTGCCAAATAAAGGTGTACCATTCCTAAAAATATTTTATACTGTATATTTACTGCAACTTTTCTGTGTATAGATATGTTTAGAGATTCAAATACTTGCCACTGTGTTACAAATTGCTTACAGTGTTCAGTACAGTAACATGATGACAGGTTTGTAGTCTAGGAGCAATAGGCTGTACCACATAGCATAGGTGTGTAGTAGGCTATACCACCTAAGTTTGTCTAAGTACACTCTATGATATTCAGACAGTGATGAAATCTCCTAAAGACACATTTCTCAGAATGCATCCGTCATTAGCAACACATAACTATGCAAAAGTATCTAAGGGAATTCTAAATACGGGCTGGATAAAATGAATTGCATTAGCATTATGCATTACAATAAAAAAGAACCAATTCTGAGTACACTCCATGTGCTAAGTATTTCACTGGTGTTCAGAAGTATGATCCTGTTTCATCTTCACAACAGGCCTGAAAAGTTAAATTTCATTATCTATAATTTCTAATCATAGAAGTTAAGTAATTTGCCAAATGAAACAAAGCCAGTAAGTAATTTCTTAAGCAAGATTTTGAATTTAGATGTGTTTAAGTTCTCAGCCCACATTCTTTCCACTATATCAAGAACCTTGTTGAAGATGCGGGAGGGCAGATCCCAATACCTTCTTAAAAACTGTACATATTATGTTCTTGCTTCTTTGGGGCTTTTGTGAAGTTAAACTCCTACTTTTACATTTGTAAGTATTCAGTTTCCTACACAGTTTTAAAGACTCTATTTAGGTTCCTCGCCACATCTTTACAGGAAAGCATGCCATTATTGGCAATGATTAAATACTCATGGCTCTCCACCCTCTGGATTCCATGCCCAGCACCTGTCGTAGTGCCACCTTACTGTCTGGACTAAGGAGGGGTTGGTTTTCTTATATTAATTGGTAGTAAGCCCCTCATTTCCATTTTCCAGGTAACATGCTTGTGTGTTTGTTTTCCGGTATGCAGGCTATACAGATTGGTTAACAAGCATCTTTCACTTAAACAAATAGATAAAAAGCAGGTGTCTTCAGTTCCATGTCCTCAAACTTACATGGTGCATTAGCTGTGACTTCATTACTACTGACACAGGATTCCTTAAATCTCTATTCTGTAAACAAATAAACAAACAAAAAATACCTTTTTATCTTTACAGAAAATCCTGTACATAAGGATATTTTAAATTCTCTGGTTATTTTCTATACTCATTTTTTAGTTGATATATTTTCTTTGACGTATCCCATTTCAAATTTTCAAGGTTGACACATCATGCCTATAATCTCTAGGGCTTAAAAGTCAATTTCTGTAAAGTACAACACACAGTCCACTTACTTTACAAACCAAGGGCAGTCAAACCAAGCCATGAAAAGTAATTTTTAGGTAGAAATTAGGCTACTATTCTTAATCAATATAGAGGAAGCCTCACTATTGCCAAAGATCTTAATTACTATGATGATGACGATTCAGTAATCTAGATTTAATTTTCAAAGGAATTTCAAAAGGAAACTCTCCACATCTCATCCCACAACTATCCAAATGCAGACTCAAGTCTAAGTAGTATATGTCACATAAACACAAAAAAGATGGGTGGCAGCGAAGGGGTTGCGGGATGTTTATGTGATCTGATTCTCTGTTGGACCAGTTAATTTTGATCCTTCACCTTCCTAAAGCATCCAAACCTTAGGTGCAGATTTAACTTCTCGCCATCCACGCCATCTAGTGGCTGTATGTGTTACGTTTGGTTTTAAGGATGATTCCTAATGACTCGGGGGCGGGGTACGCGAAAAACAAAACGGTTGGTCGCGACAATTTTCCTGTGTCTCTCTACCTCAGTAACCCCTCATACGAACACCTTTAACTCTTTTAACTATTTTAAATATACGCAGTGATGCGCAGAGAGGATGAAGGGGACGCAAACTTTCAGGACGCACGCCCCTTGACGATGACATTTAGAAAAGGGCTCCACATCCCTGTTATTCGTAAAGGAAGGGAAAAGGAGTTGTGTCAAGACCTCGATCGAGGACAGTCTCTGATTTTTTGGCAAGCTGGACACATGGCATATTAATCCCTGCAACGTTAACAATCTAGTTTGGAAAATAAATAAAAAGAGAAGGAGGAAATGCACTTAAAAATTCCGCGTCGGGGCTTTGCGGGTCTTGCCTTCCAGTCGCCCCCAGAAGACAACCAATTCCTGCGCATTCCGCTCCGCTCACCCTCCTTCCCAGCTTCTCTCGCTCTCTTTCCCCCCATTTTCCCACGCTCGCCTTGAACCGGGACTCGGGAGACAGAAGCAAGGCACGGGTCCCCTTTCTCCTCTCCTCCACCAAACCACCGCAGCCCAGCGCGTGAAGCTTCCCTTTGTTCATCCGAGGCTCGCTTTCCTCCCCAGCAGATCCACCTGGATGCTCTCCCTCGGTGACATTTTGCGCCGGGGCTGGTGGGTGGCTGGGGTGGAGCGAGAGGAGCCCGAGGGGACGGGGGCGGAGAAAGGTCAAGCCGAGGGAAAGGCAGGAGACGCCTTTCCTAACCTGCGTGGCGGGGCGTGCGCGCGGTTATTTATTTATTTTCTCCTTATTTATTGATCGCACTAGCAGAGCAGCGCGGGGAGCCCGGGGAGATGCAGGACCACCCACTGGCGGGGAAGCAGCTATCAGCCCTCCCGCGCCCCCGCGCTGCCGAGCGCCTTCTGCCTCCGCGCTCGGACGAGAGCCCGCGCCGGCCCCGGCCCCGGCCCCGGCCCCGCCGCGCCGCCACCGCCCGCCCGGCTGCCCCGCAGCCCCGCCGCCCCGCAGCCCCGCACCGCGCTGGCCAGGCTCCCGCGACAGTGGCTCCGCAGTAAGTTGGCAGGAGCGAGTCCCCTCCGTTCTCGCCTCCCCCGCACCTTTTGAACTTGTTGCTGCTGCTCTGCTCGCCTGCGCCTGGCTTTTGGAAGGTGAAAAGGAGGAGGGAGGCACGGAGGGATGGGGGAAGGGGAAGAAGAGCTCGCTTGAGCTTTATTTATGCTCCCGCGGCGCATCGGATTCGGCTGCTCGCGAGCTGCTTTCTCTCCTCTTCCCTTTCCGGGTGCACGGCGAGGAGAAAGTCTCTATGCAACTAAGCCCCGGCGCGCACTTAGCCAGGTATGTACCGCGGGCGCGGCGCGTTCTGCGCGGAGGCAGATGCTGCTGCCGCCACGGCGGCGGCGGCTCCCAGCTCCTGGGCTCTGTAACTGTCACACTGCACCTGAGCTGAACTCTCTCTGAAAAGAGAGTGAAGGGGCGATTGGGCGAACGCTTTTGGCAGTCACAGAGGGTGTTTGTAGACGTGGGGGAGGAGGATCTATATTAACGCCCCCCACCGTAACCACTGCACATCACCTCCATCTCTGCAAATACAGCCTGAGGAGTAGAGGCAGCAGCAGCTGGACCCCCAAAGAGAGACGTGGGGCAGCGGCTGTGACCGCATCTCCTGAGCTACAACAACAGGTCGCCTTTTTGAGACTCCTTTGGCGGGAAGGGCTACTTGGAAAGGAAGGTTTGAAAGAGTGAGAAGGGTAGGTGTAAGGGTTCCCTAATTCGTCGAAAGAATTCTATTGGGTGACTCTCGTTCTTCTTCTTTATCCTACACTCCACATACTGACCCCATATTATCCAGACTGTGCCGGGGAGAAATCAAAGACACCTGTTTGAAGAAACGGCTGCACCTGTGTGCTTATTTGTGCCAGAGGGTGGCCTGGCCCACCTGCTGGAAGAGATTTGGCTGGGTTCTGTTGGGGGTGATTGTTAGGACGTTGTATTTTGTTGTCATTATTCCAAATACCTGTCTTGGAGGGAAACTTGCCCTTCTGAGAACTGTGACTTTACCAGAAGCCCTATCTTGGAATAAGAGTGACACCTCTGGACCACGTTTCTCACTAGTACTTTGCTTGACTGGAGGAAGTGGGCGACTTGTGGCTGCTTCGGTGACCCATTGTAGACGCCTCGTTACCCTTCTTCCTTCCACTTCAAGGAATCATGGCGGCGGGGGTGGCAGCGTGGCTGCCTTTTGCAAGGGCAGCGGCCATTGGGTGGATGCCTGTGGCCTCGGGGCCTATGCCGGCTCCTCCGAGGCAGGAGAGGAAAAGGACCCAAGATGCTCTCATTGTGCTGAATGTGAGTGGCACCCGCTTCCAGACGTGGCAGGACACCCTGGAACGTTACCCAGACACTCTACTGGGCAGTTCTGAGAGGGACTTTTTCTACCACCCAGAAACTCAGCAGTATTTCTTTGACCGTGACCCAGACATCTTCCGCCACATCCTGAATTTCTACCGCACTGGGAAGCTCCACTATCCTCGCCACGAGTGCATCTCTGCTTACGATGAGGAACTGGCCTTCTTTGGCCTCATCCCGGAAATCATCGGCGACTGCTGTTATGAGGAGTACAAGGATCGCAGGCGAGAGAACGCCGAGCGCCTGCAGGACGACGCGGATACCGACACCGCTGGAGAAAGCGCCTTGCCCACCATGACTGCAAGGCAGAGGGTCTGGAGGGCCTTCGAGAACCCCCACACCAGCACGATGGCCCTGGTGTTCTACTATGTCACGGGGTTTTTCATTGCTGTCTCTGTCATCGCGAATGTGGTGGAAACAGTGCCGTGCGGATCAAGCCCAGGCCACATTAAAGAACTGCCCTGTGGAGAGCGGTATGCTGTGGCCTTCTTCTGCTTGGACACGGCCTGCGTCATGATCTTTACAGTTGAGTATTTGCTTCGCCTGGCTGCAGCGCCTAGTCGTTACCGTTTTGTGCGTAGCGTCATGAGTATCATCGACGTGGTGGCCATCCTGCCTTATTACATTGGGCTGGTGATGACAGACAATGAGGACGTCAGCGGAGCCTTTGTCACACTCCGAGTCTTCCGGGTCTTCAGGATCTTTAAGTTTTCCCGCCACTCTCAAGGCCTGCGCATCTTGGGGTACACACTGAAGAGTTGTGCCTCAGAATTGGGCTTCTTGCTTTTCTCGCTTACCATGGCTATCATCATCTTCGCTACAGTTATGTTCTACGCAGAGAAGGGGTCTTCGGCTAGCAAGTTCACCAGCATCCCTGCAGCCTTCTGGTATACCATCGTCACCATGACAACACTAGGGTAGGTGCCATAATGGGAAATGGGATGGAGGTTGGGTATGGGTGAGGCGATTGTGGACCCATTAAGGTTACATGATAACTCCGGGGAAATCATTTGTATTCTTTCCTGAGTTTAGGAAAGCATTATCTAAATGGTTTGGCAAAACTCTTTTGATCTGTGAAATGGGTATAATACGTTGAAGTACTGAGGCATTGCTGGCAAATGTTGATTATTGATGCCTGAAAGTGATAAAGATACAAAGAAATTTTAGAATTCCTGAATATATGAAAGTAGTAGCAACATCTATATTAATATATAAAAATATTATGGCAGTGAAAAACAAAATCTATGCCCTAATAAAGACACAAATGTATACAATGTATATTGAAATGTCTAGAAAGTGGTTCAATGCATTTAGATGAAAAGTTTCCAGGTATACTTGAACTATTATTTTCATATGAATGGATACTTATGGTGTACATTTTTCCTCTAAGAACCATAATTCTTGTTTTACATCGTAATACATAGATTGTAGATGTAATTATCAAAGTATTTGATAATATATATGCACATATTCATATGTATGCACTTTAATTATGGTTGATAGGTTATTCAGTGTTTTAGAATATCAGGGCTGAAACTGATCAACTCTACAATATGCAGTGGAATTAAATTTGCAACATATTTCAAACTCTAGGTTCATAGTTTCAAAAAAAGAAGCAAAAGACTGTCATCCACACATTTTTTTTTAGAATCTACAGATCCCATCAGGCAATGGGCCCACACCCATTAAATACACATAGAAGATAGAGCAGTATCTGGTAAGATTGGTGGTCACCAAGGCTGGCTGTATTATAAAATTTGGGGTCCTAATTTCCTTTTAGAATTTTTTTGTGCATTCTTTTTTGGGGGTATAATGAAGTTCTGCAACCGAAGGGACAAATTTCTGAATTCATGCTGTTGTTTTTAATAGACTTTTAGGGCTAGAATTAAGTTTTTTTAGGAAGTAGAGAAAAGGAAAGGAGGCAAATGATTAATAATGTTAAACTGCAGAAAAGTAGCAGCATTTCACATATTAGAGAATCTAATAAAATAAAATGGTTAGATCCTTTTACTTTTATGAGTTATTAGATAAGCTGGGGAGTGATGTGAGTGCCTTTTCTTCAGCTTTCTGCTACTATTCTTGCATAGGTAATCAGTTCAGTGAGGATTTGGTAATGGCTATAAGAAAAAAGTTATTCCCAAGGCTACTCTTTAAGCTTTGTGTTTCTGGATAATTTAATTGGCTTCTTTAAATGACATTGTGGTTAAAGTCAACTTAATTTTATTAGACATATTGTGTTGTACACAATTTCTCATGTCATATGGCCAACTAATGGAATATTTTATATATGAAGAATTTTAGGCTAGGTTAAACAAGAAATTGTGGTAAAGAAAAATACAATGATTTATGATTTTTATTTAGTCCTATATTTTTTTAAAGACCTACTGGTACTTTAAAAAAAATGAATTAGTGAAAATCCATGTTCTACTTCTTATATTTCCTTTTTATCTTGTTTGCAAATTTGTGACAGTTTATAAGGATAAGGATGATGCAGAATGCCTTCTCAGTGTAGGTGCTTATTCTTTATCAAAGAGGTTTGTTTTTGTTGTCTTGTCATTTTGTAGCAGGAGATCCTTATTAAGGACAAATGGGTAGTGCAAATCACCATCATGACGTCAAATTAGAAGTACACCTGAATAAAAAAGAAGATTCTGTTTTAATAGGAGGGGAGAACTAATAAAATGAAATACACTTTAAAAATTTGGTATATATGGCTGTGTTTCTTGAGGTATCAGTGAATCATTTTAATGCTATATAGTGTCTATATGATTGAATATAGGTATAGAAAGAATGTTGATGAGAATTCTAATTTCATGTAGCTAATAGTTCTATACTAGACTTGAGAAGTTAGCATTATTTTAAAACTTGTTTCTGGAAATGATTTTCCAATTTTTATTTATTTTGAGGCTTATTTTTGTTTCAAGAAAAAAAATGAGGCAACGTTAAACATTAGCGACAATTTTTTTATTATGTAAATAAAATACTTAAAAGCACCCATTTTTGAAAATATTTAAGAAATTGAATTGTAATGCCTGAGTAAAATCTATGCAGTGGATTTAGTTCACATGTTCCATAGGTAAGTAAGTGAATTAGAAGCATTGAATACACACACCGTCTTGGAACTAAGTGGAACTTGGAAGCTAAGTGGAAGTTACTTTAAAGACTTAGCTTCACTGAAGTTAACATTTTAATTTTCAGGAAATTAAGCTAATTAATGATCCTGATGAAATAGAGCAGTCACACTTTTAAGATGTGGAAATGTCGGTGTAATCAAAATGAGAACATGTATGGAGACTTGAGAAATCATATGCTTTATAATGTAACAGAATTTCATAGGAAAATGCCTTTAATTTCTCATCAAAATATATTATATATTGTACCCTGAAGAAATAGATTCTTATAAACCCTGCCTTTTTGGTGCCATCTTTGTGACTCAACAGAGTTATTTAATAATACAAAATATTCAATAAAAGCCATTGCCTAACTTTATTGTTTAGGCTGTAGTTCTATACTTAGAGGATGAAGTGTAAGGTGCAAACTTTCTGGGAAATAATAGTTGGAGCCAATATCCAACTATGTCTGAATGATTATCAAGAGTTATCTGAGCTCTTTTTATGTGGCTATTAATTTTAATGGAGCTAAATGTTCTTCAATTAGTGATAATAGAAGTGAAAATGTGATTGTAAACAGTGGTTATCGAAAGTTCCAGCTCATATGAACATTATCTACATGAGAATAAATAACCAAGAGCTTTGTCATTCAGGACTGGCAGAATCATTTGCAGCTTCTAGACTATTTTAGACAATATTCAGTTGGTTTTATGATCTAAAGAACTGAGTGTGTCTATCTTAGAACCAAGGTGTATTTGTATAACCATTTTATTTGCTTCTTGAAATATCAAATATATCAGTAGACTATGACTTGACTGTGCTTACTGTATAAGTCATTACTTAATCTATTAGAAAAATGAACGCTTTAAAAATAGTTTTCAGGCTACTTCATTTCCTACTAAAGTAGGAAACATAGAAAGTGCAGTTTTAAAAAAATGAAAAAATAATGTCAGAATTTTTTTTTAAGTGTTTAGATTGAGTAATTAGGTAGCTCTGTTCCTCCATTTCAGCCCTTCTTTCTGAGCACATTTCATAGGTCCCTGAATCACCCTTTTATCCACCCGGCTCCTCTTTCCATAATGTAAACTCTAGTTACTGCCATTAACTGCTTTAGTAGAAAAAGAACCTGGAACTCCTCTTTTGTCCTAAAGTCCTTTGGAAAATAACATCCAGTTGTTATTTTTCGTTTAGATTGTAGTACTCAAATCTTGCTAAACTTAGGAAATTTTCAGGTGTTCACCAATAATCAAAAACTATTTTGTAAAAATGTACTAAACAGTGTCAAGCTTCAGTTTACTATTGCACCTCATACACATGATCTGGAAATTAGAAGTGGTACCAGGTGGCACATTAAATAATTGAAGGGTTATTATTATGTTAAGTAATGTAAATATTTGCGTTCTTGGCCTTATTACCCATTTAGACAATTTCTCTAAAAGAAGGGATCATATTACCCATAATATAAAACTTAAGAATTTCAGAAGTGTCATTTTTGTGGTCCATATCACTATAATTTTAAAACAAAATTGTTTTCATCAAAGTTTTCAATACGGGAAAATTGCTACATGGCATTTCTGTAAAGTATATGTTTAGAGAGAAATTTTATTATTTTAATGATATAAATTATATTCTGATTTGAGAACAAATTTGGGAAGGTAAAAATTTAATTTATATTATATATTTATCTAAACCAAATACGGTAGCATTACATCTTTGCTGCCAGAAAACTTAGCGTAATTGCCGTATTTCAATTTTTGTGTGTTTGGTGAATTAGTATTTTAAGGAACAACAAAAAAGCAGAGAAGTTTTCACTTAAATTTTCATAGCAATGTATCAGGGAAATTCCTTTTTTAGAATAGCATATTTTGAAATAATTTATCATATGCATATATATGACCATATCTATGATATACAATAACATTATGTTATAATTATATATTATTAAAGAGAAGGATAAACTTTTAAATACTATTCTCCTGATACCTGTCACTATTCTGATTATATAGCTTTGGGTAATGTTGGGAGTATATCTTGCAGAATCATTTATGTAGAGACTTAAAGTTTACCCAGCTGTTACTGAAATGGGTGAAATTATCTTCCCTTGTGCCAACATCTATACATAAATATTGCTAGTGCATTAATATAAAACTCTTTAAAAGGTAGGAAGTACCAAAATTTATCTTTCTGGTGAAGAGCCATAGTATGAGTAACATCTATTTTTATTTTGACATACTATGACATATTTGTGTAAAGTTCTTTATAGAAAATGTTGATAGAAGTTGGAAAATGAACTTTTAAAGTAATGTAGAGAAATGTGGTATGTATTCCTCTTTTAGCATTACAAGTAACCAAATCTTATGTGTCTTCATTTTGTTTTAGCCATCACTTGAATTAGAGACAATATTTGATGTGGAATTTAAAAATATGTATGTTAATCCAGCCTGTAGTACTTTAGCATTTACTTGGTTGCCAGACAGAGGTATTTCAGAAAAGGGTTAATATGTGTTGTTTCAACATAGTACCCTAGAGAAAACGCTATTTTTTAATTTTCAGTGGGTCTGTTATGCTATTCTTTTTTATTTTTAATTTTCCTTTAGACTACTGATAAACTGTCTTATTTTACTTTTATATTTACATCATTTACTTCTGAACATTCCTCTCAATTATTCTCATCTTTGAAAATGAGTCACTAAAGTTCAAATTTCTTATTACCTGATCTCTACATTCCTAGTGGAAGAAAAGTGACCTATCATTTATTTAAAATTCATAATTTTGTACATTTAAGAATTGTGTGGCTTGTCCATAGTTACATAATTGGATAGCAGCAATATTTTTTGAAATTTCACTTTTATACTCATTTTCTTCTGAAGACCCTAAAACATTATCTAGAAATGTGTTATAATAATTATTGGGACTGCTGCTGATTATACAGGGATAAGGGAATATATTTGCTATTTATTCTATTAATATAGTGCATTTCTCTCTTGGTTCTATTGATGCAACTCATTCCACATTCCTCAATATCACTGCTGGCTCTGCATTTATTCAAACAGCACTGGGGTTTATCATGATGGTGCCCATCTGATATAATACAACCTTGTATTCTCATCCAGTGAACTTTCAGGCCATTTGGAGGCAAACTACTCAATGGTGAATCTTTTAACTGGCCTGATGGAAAAGAATTCAGTTATTTTGCCCTAATTTCCTAAAAGAGTTGGCCTATGAGTCATTAAAAATGTGCAATTTAACTTCTCTTTCATTGAAAGAATACAAATGGTGAAAAAAAATTCACTGAAAAGGAAGTATATTTTTTCCTTTAAAGTTGTGATAATGAATTCATTCCCTTTCCTCCCTTCTATTCTCCATATGTCTTATATTGTTTTCTAAGCAGGGATACACACACACATGTATGCATGTATGTATGTATTTATGTACATATGTATGTATAAGTATTGCTCTCCCACTAGCTTCTGCAGCTATATTTGATGATGTGGGATAGCGTCTGATATTGAAAAAAAAAAAAAAAACCCAGGGTGAAACACCATTTTTGTGCGTATTTGCACTGCTCTTTGAATGTTTTGCCCTTTAGTTTTCTCTTTTGAGAGGCAGCCTTTACACTGACCTTCTCCATGAAGGCTTTTCAGCCCCCTAAGCAAGCCTATGTCATCTATAGTTGGAATTGTGCTTGATATTAGTAAGTGCCATTTTTATATATAATTTATGGTTTTACCTCTTGGCTTTCTAACTAAATTGAAAGGCTTTTGAGGCTTGAGTGTATACATTCTGGGGAGTTATTACCTAGTTCGGTGCTCAAATGTAGGAAAATATCTATGTTAATGTGTTGCTGATCATAGTGTGAGATGGCACTTGTACGCCATGGAGAGCTCCTTAGCCATGGAGCTGTGCCATCTCAACATTAGCAATAATCTGCTACTCTTAAGCCAAATTATTTTGCTTTGTTCAATGTTAAAAGTATTTACATTTGTTATTTGAACATTTTGTCCTCTCATCTACTAAATCTACCCTTTTAATTTTTCTCTTTTTGACTGGGAAGGGCTCTGAGACCTCAACTTTTTCATCCATAACTAACTACTCTGCAAAGGCTAGAATTAATGGCTGCCAATTGCCATTTTCTTGATCAGTTTGATTTCTGGTGAAGTCCAGGTAAATTGCAGATGCCTCTGGGAAGCATATGGAGATGCTTCATGATATAAGTGAATGAACATAGAAATATACTACCTTCCCTTGAAAGCCCAGTTCCTTATGTAAATACGAGTAGCTTAAAAAACCCATGGGTCAACAGATACTTTGATGACACTTCATCACTAGAAAGGTGTTCTCTCTTACCCAATAACACAAGCTGGAATCTTTTTTTTTCATCCAGGTTTTCTCATTTATGCATGAAATAGAATTGTTTAAAATAGGGAAATATTGTCTGTAAATGACATAGGAGATAGATGCAATTTCTGTCAGGAAAAGCTCATTGTAATCACCATCAGGAAGAAGTTAACATTCTAAGAAATTAAAAGGCAGATTACAAAATGTAAAGATAAATGTAAGTATATATCTAGCATAACGCAATCCACTTCGCCTTGGGAATTTTGACAAGTCTGTTACGTAATGATCTAAATCATTAAAAGTGTAGGGGGAGTAGGGAATGAGTTACTAGAGGTTAATAATGAGAAAAAATAACATTGAAAGAGTAGGATGACAGTTGAGATGATGTCAAATAGAATGGGAAGATTTTGTTCTAAAAGTAAAAGGTCTTGTCTTTTTTGCTTTTATGTGGACCTAATTCTTCCATCTTCATTTTCTTCACTTTTAACAATATCAGTAATAGTGCTCTTGGAAACCCAAAATAATACCAGTAACATACACTCTCAGGGAATCAAACTGTGGCTCACAGAGTTCAATTCAACATAATAGACCCTTGTTGATCACTTGCTACCTGTCATTGACCACAGCAGTAACCAAAAGGTCAACTTTCTCACCTTAAGAACTATTTAAAACTAAAATACTGGAAGAGTCAGAAATAAAAACGTAAATATATGATATAATGCCATGTAGAGATGAGTGCTATGAACAAAATACATGTGGGTAACAAGCCTGCTATTTTGCATAGGGGACAAACAAGGCTTTTCTGAGGGGTTGGCATTTAAGCCAATGGCTGACTGAAGTGATGAAACGACTTTCTGACTATCTGGATGACAGAGTTAGAGGAAGAGAGAAAAGGAGTACAAAGACTTCAAGGTGGGATGAAGTTTCATCAGTTCTATCTAATGTCCCTGTAATAGAAGCAAAGAGAGTAAGGGGCTTAGTAGCAAATGGAATCTGAAAAGCAGTTAGGACTAGACTATGTAGGATATGATAGACCATAGTAAAGACTTCTGATTTCATTTAAGACGAAAAGGGGAGCCATTAGAGAGTTGTGAGCATGGTAGGGATAGAATATGATTTCTGTGTTAAAAGGAGCACATGCTCTAAAACATTTAAAACATTTTTAAATGGTCAAATTAAAATTATTTACCATGAATAAATTTTCATCCTTCATTAGTTTGTTATATTTACCTTAGCTTAAAATTTATATCCAGTTATTCAGGAGATTATCTAAAAAATGAGTATTTTCTAATACATAAGTAAATTGTTACTAATAACACAAATAAAACTAGTTCAATTGAAAACTGAATAAATATTTTAGCTGAAAAGACAAGGCTAGTGCTCAATGGATATGGAATTATTTGGGAACTGATACAGATAATTATTTCTTTTGAATATAGATTTGCATACTTAATAGTTGTCAATTCTAATATTAGTGTTCAAGAATATTACACACATTTTGAATTCTAGTTAAAGGATTTTCATTCCTTTTTTGTCACTTTGCAGTAGGTACATATATATCTTTTCCAGGTGTTTTGTTAGTTATATAAGCCTGAAAGACCAAATGGCTTACATATCTTAAAATCTGTGAAGATTGCCATAGGATATGTATTTTTCAACACAAATTAAATTGAGACCATGTTTATAGCAGATGTATGATGAAAACTTGCAGAAGCAATGCTTTGATAAGAATCACTATGCTGAAGAATAAACTATAACCATGAATGGATAATTGGAAATACATGGGTTTGGAGAAACAAAAATTGGATTAACATCATAAAAATGCAAAAAAAGGGTATGCTTCCCAGATAAACAAATTGTGAAAATAGTTTTTGAATCTAGAGGAATTCAGTGTGGCATCTCACTTTGGCATGCTGTTTCCATGAAGACATTTGCCCTCTAGATAACTCTGCATCTTACCCAGAAGTTCTTTCCAGGGGCCTATTTCCTGATAAGGAAGCAAGGATTCATGGGGGGTAACACACACACACACACACACACACACACACACACACACACACACGCATTCCAACCATTCTCTGGTTTCCTTTCGTCATGCTGTAGAAATTAAGGCTGTCTAACCCTATACCGTCTTAGTGCACTTTGGAAAAATGAAATTCTTCTCCATATTGTTTTAGATAGCACATTCAAACTTATGAAAATATGTCTAGATTGTATCAAATGAGGTGTTTTTGTATTCTTCTTAAATTAGATCAACCTAATAATGCACATTAGACACAATATTGAATCAGAAAGGAATGTGCCCTACAGGCTCTTCCCAATGTTTGATTTTTTGCTTTAGTCTAAAAGTATTAGAGTTATGGAATTTTGACTTGCTAGCCTCGTTAGAAATCATTTTGTAGAAACTTCTCAGTTTATATTTGAAGAAACTAAGGTAGAGTGTAGTCATGAAATTTATATAAAATTATAGGGTCTAGTTAGTGGAAGAATCTAAGCTAGATTTCTGGAAGATCATTTGAAGGCCAGTGTTCTTTACAGCACAATACACTGGAGGGTTTCCCCATTATATTTCTTTCTCTCCACCATATGCCTATCTCCACCATTAAACAAAATATTAAAAACGTAACAGAGCAGCATCACCAAGCAGTGTATGTGCAGGTGTAAAAGTTTCCCCGTGTTATAATTAAAACTCTGATGATGACTTTGTATTTTATTTGTAATTTTTAATCTAATGAGAGACTGAACTAGTAACAAAGATAAACAAATTCATGTAATACATAACAGGAAATTAAGAATATTGTTCCACTGGTATTACTTTTACTGTGACCTTTTTGAGCTGAGAAATAAAGTGTAGCAGTTGTAACTTGCATTTTATTGAACTCAATGATTTGTCATTGGATTCCTTTTATTTTTTCAACCTGAAAATATTTACTCTGGTAATAACACTGTATTTATATTTTCACAATGCGGAATATTTTATTATCTTCAGTTATGTGTTTAAATTCAAGGCTGAACATATCGTAGCCCATAATACAGAAAACATCAAACCTGAAAATATCTCAAAAGACTAGTTTACTTATTCTTGTGAAATTAGGTATGAGAATTGATGTTGATAGTCAATTGGTTTTCAGATACTTTATTGTATCTGAATATACAATCAAGAAAGTATTAACAGTCTTTTTGTTCATATTGTCTATTTTATTAGAACATTACTATAGTTAGAAAAAAATGCACTAATTTCAAAACATCTCATAGACATTCACAAGAGGATACGTCACTGTGAAATAGGACATAAGAATAGATGTCAAAAAGGAATTACTTCCATTTCAGTAAATTCTTAATTATGGAAACTCAAATAAATATTTTTCCAATCTTTTATAGATTGCCTTGCATTTTTTTCATGTTTGCAATAAAGGGCAGTTGTTTTGAAAAACATAATTAACTTAGAAGTATACATGTTGATCTGTTGTCTGCTATTACTTTTTTAATATAGAATTTCTGCCTTTGCATTTAAAACTGTATTAATTTGATGCAAAATCTCAGAAGATAACACAATAAATATCCTATTACAAAGAAAAAGACTGTAGTTTAGAAAATGGCTCTTGACTCTTCTTTATGGAAATAGGACACTTTATTCACTTTATTCAGGGTTGGCATGGTCCTAGAGTAGTGATAAGTAAAGTGCCTATCAATTTAGCAAAGAACTTTATTATTTTTATGGAAAGAGTCCAAATACATTCATAGTTATCTAAATGAAAGGTAAGATTTTTTTATTTTAAAAAAACTAAAGGGAGGAATCTTTTTTCAGTCATGTAGCAAATGTTGGCAATATATTCTGAAATACACTATATTAAGCAAAAACTATGAATAAATTAAGAAATCACTTTATAGACCACTCACATTCCTTTTACTTCTGTTTCCTTTATTATTTTCCACACTATTTAATTCACAATTTTTGGATCTGTACATATTGTTTTAATATTACTAAAATATGTGTGAATGTGTAATGTGTACTCAAATATGCATTTTGGGAAGCACACACATATACACCAATATAAAAATGTACAGATGTATAAATAAATATTATATACGGATGCATATGTTGATATATAGCTATATGCCCAATCTTATTTTGCTGGGAAGACATAACCTATTGATGATAATATTTTTAAGAAGATTCGGGGATGTGGGAGATAGGAAAAGCCATTTTAAATTTCACTTTGCAAAGAACATTACAAATAGGTGCTATATGAGGGATTGCTATTATATTGTTATTACTATTGACTATATAACAGTATTAAATATAGTACATATTTGCGTGGCATTAGAGTAAGTCTGTAGTGTATCACATCAGTAGACAATTAGGCAGGAAATAATTACTGAAGAGTTGTTGATTGATGACACACCATAAATCAAAAGGAATTTCCCATTTAGAAATTGGAATTTTGAGTCACCATACAAAACATAGTTTTAGGTTAGAAATCCAACATTTAGTGATTTTGGGTTACCAAATTATAAAAATCTTATGACTCTAACAGACTTGTTTTGAAATTATATACTTAGTCATTCCTTCATTACTTTTTTACTCTGTGCATTTTCAAGGAGGAGTTGGAACAGTTTATTGTCAAATAAACAGAAATGATTAAGCAAGCATCAAGTATCAAAGGTGACAGAAAATGATGGAGAATAAAAATTATGTTAAATAAAACATCACTGAGCATAAAATCAGCTTTGAAATTCCTGGCAGACAAAGAAAAGCAGGAAGTATATTATTATATGTTTCATAGGTATTTAAGAAAAGAAAGTATCTTATTTCATGAAGAGTTTTTTAGAGAATACTATCTAATAGAAATTTGGGGCAAAATCGTTATAAGCAGGTTATTTAACAACATAATGAAGTGTGTCTGCACCAGTAGTTTCACAAAATATTTAGAAATACTTTTGATTTGGCTATACCATATACAAATTTTTATAAAGCAAAGTGATAATACTGTACACACATAAAGGTGTTTTCATAAGAAATATACATAATTATCAAAATACATGACTCCCAGATGATTGTGAGATTCATATATAGAGTTTAGTAAATCTAGAGTGATGTTTCTGAATATAGACTGAGGATCACCAGGATTAGGATTACCTGGAATACTTACTAAAAATGAATATTCTGGGAGTTCACCTAAAGCAATTTAAATAGTCTTTGGAGGTGGGAACCATGATGTCAGCATTTTCAATTCTCACATCAAATATAAGAACCACTGAAGAATGCCCTCTCAGCCTATTTCTAACATTATCATCCTATTTTGACTTGAGCTGGAAGTTTGAGTGGCAGTTAAAGCAAACCATTTAAGGCTGGATGTGGTGCCTCACACCTAAAATCCCAGCACTTTAAGAGGTGGGTAGATCACTTGAGATCAGGAGTTCAAGACCAGCCTGGCCAGCATAGTGAAATACTGTCTCTACTAAAAATACACAAGCATGGTGGAGTGCACCTGTAATCCCAGATACTTGGGAGGCTGAAGTAGGAGAATCACTTGAACCTGGGAGGCAGAGGTTGCAGTGAGCTGAGATTGCACCCTGCACTCCAACCTGGGTGACAGAGTGAAACTGTCCTAACAACAAAATATTTAAAACTATGATCTAGTAGCTAAAGTGCTTGTTTTCAATTTTATTTATTAGATATTATAGATAGAAAATCGGAAGTCTTGAATACAGGTAAAAAACCAGTGCTTTATTGCAAAAGCCGTATCTTATCACATGCTAAGGTATAAGGTTTCAGAGATAACAATCATTAGTCAGTGTTTAGGAGACCAACTGGACTAAAGAAAATACAGTTGCTTCCTTTTGGGAATTTAGGATTGTGAGCTTTTAAAGCTACTGATTTTCTAACATTGTCAAGGATAGGTAGGCTGAGCTTTCCTTAATAGAGGCAGAAGATAATGGAACAATTGGTCATAATAAAGGGAAAGAAAATGGAATTAGATAAAAGCCTCTGAACAAAGGAGGAGCTTACAAAAAATAAGACGGCACAAAGCATGAAGACATTCTAAATCTTATGAAACTAGAATATTCTTTGGGTATGTTTTTTCTCCTTTTACTCTTTCTTTCTTTTATATAAACAGAAGTTGATTGGAAAGGATTTACTTTCCAAAGAAGATAATTTTTAATCACATGTAAGGGATTTCAAATGTGCAGGACCTAAAGATAGAAAACAAATTACTGGTGGATTCTTAGATTATAATTGAGCATAAGGGAAGTTTTATGTAAAAATCCACTGAATGGCTGATTTGATGTTGAGATGTTTAATTGGCTTTTCATGGATGTTAGCTTGTCCAAAATGATTTCATGTTCTTTCTTGATAGATATATGAAATATACAATAATCTTTTTCTCATGAGGTCCAGGTGTAATGAGAACTGTCTTACAAAAGGCTGATTGAAGATTAATATGGCCAGAAATTGAAATTCATTTCCCATATTGGAGGATGCTGTCTAATTAGTTGTGGTTACAGGATTTTTGAACATCAGGTTTGGTAAAAAGATGAAACTTATAGTCAAAAGTTATGATCGTAGAAGTCTGGCTAAACATAACTTCATGCAAACCCAAATGTTACTTAATTAAAATCAGGAGGCCTGATGTGACAGTTTTGAAATCTTGGTTTGAAATGAGGTTAGTTAGATGATGCAGGTTTATCCCAAGTCGGATAAATAGAGAAGAGTCTTATAAACTGCTTGTAAGGCCTCTCTTCCTTAACAGAGTATATATGGAGGGAGAGAGGAAGACAGGGGTGGGAGGGCAGACACACACACACACACACACACACACACACACACAACAGACAGAGAAAGAGAGAGAGAGACTAGGAGAAAGAAAAGTAAAGAGAGAGAAAGTTGGGGGGGGCAGGGTAAGGAGATGATTTGATTCTTACAATGGGACAAAGAATAAAGTATACACTTACTGGGTCCCTATTCTGTAGCAGGCACCATCCCTTGTATGTAAGCTGTGTTATGTTTTCATGCTGTCTGCCGACTGTCCCCCTTATTTGCCACATTTCAATTCTCATTGGCAAGAGAGCTAAATAAAAATAAGCTAAATATGCAATAAAATGGAAATATCATAAAATAAGGCCACTCCACTAAAAATTGGTTTAAGTTTAAACAGCCAGGGCTAACCAAAAAAATCAAGCAAACACTTTTAGTTAAAATAAAAAGGAACCAAGAACAAACAACAATAGAACGTGGTCTGAGAAGCAAGTCTGAATTTTGAAACATGAAGTATTTCTGGGAGGATAACAGGGAAAATTAAAGAAAAAACTATGTACTTAATCTCATGTCGCTTATCAGGTATCCCAGTAAGAGTTACCTTACACTTCTACCAAAGATTCGAGTCTTGAGCCACAAAATAAACATGTCCTCCTACTGTCCTGCAGAAATGATCGGTGGGCTTGCCAAGAACAGCAGCTATTCTTTCCCTTCACCTTAGGCCAGACATAAACGTCAGCCAAGTACCACACACACCATGCTTGGAAGCATCGACCTACATTTTTAATTTGGAATATTAAAAACAAAATGGCTTCCCACTTTTCATCCAACATCTATTTTGATTGGATCTATGATTCTTGTTCGCCTTTATTTTAGTTGGTTTAGAGGAAACTGTTTCACTGAAGCAATACACATACAATTTAATTTTAATAAGTTGTTTCGAAGCTCACATTGTGTTTTTGCTTATTTGTAGTATCCCTAGGCACCAAATAAGAAAATAAATAGTTCATAATTTTATAATGCTCTATCTGGGGCCTTGTTGTGTTTAAGCTGCCTCAATATGCATGCTGACGAAGTTCTCTCTTCAAAGAACTTCACACTTTAGTTAAAATCTCCCCCACAGATTTTTTAGCAATGCCTAGAACATTGCTTTGCCGATCATAGATGCAGAATAAAGTTTTTTTTTTATTTTTACTGTAGAGTTTAAAGGTACATTCAATTTTAGAAATTTATATCACTCGTAACCCTTTCTAGCCACTTCTTCAACCACATATCCTCTGACATACAACTACCTACATACAGAAATAAAGTTCCCATAGAAGCAAAGTCTTCAGGTCAATATACATTAAAATAATTATACACGAAATAAACTTAGAATTTTGAGACCTTTTTGATAGGCTGATTCATTCCTCTGCAAAACTCTTTTCCAAATACTTATTTATGCTCTTTCACCATTGAAAGAAATCCCCTACGTTTCTGTGCTATTTTTCTCATCTCTATGCTATTGGCTCGTAGCTGTACATATCTGTCCCAGACCATTCTTATGAATTTCAAACAATAATTTCCAGCTTTATGTCATCAGGAAATATTACACCCTTGGCTTTTCTGGACAATCAGCAGAAGCAATAGCCATATGGAGACTATTTCCAAATCTAATGGAAAACCATTAGACATAGAATATTGTCTAGCTGGCATATTACGCAATATCATGTACATTAAGAGCTACACATATATGGAAATATATATATGCTTTTTTTCTTGTATGCCAACTTTATTAAAATTTGGATGCTTCCTGATGTGGCTAATGAGAAGAATTCTCAGGCATATACAGGGTCATCAGTAATGGGTGCCATGACCAATTAGTGCTGTTATCCATAGGTTGGGGATAGAAGAATATTTTCTTACCTGACATAAGCAAAATCTCAGTGGCAGAAAAATGAAGAGTGTATTCTGGGCACAGTAAGTAGATTTATTTGGCATTCAAATATCTTTTGAATATTGACTGAGCAAAAATCTGAAATCAGTTGTCACTTTTTGAATCTTAATAAATTCTGCTATGAATGGATTTGAAAGTAATCATTGTAGCACAAATAATCCATTTATAAATTATATTTGCTCATGTATTTGTATTTTATCTATGTGATTTGCCCATCATAAGTGCTCAATAAATACTGGTGTAAAAGAAATAAAAATGAAAAAATTATCTTTCTGTATGCATAGAAATTTGATTCATTTATGAAAGTGGAAATATAATTTTAGCAGGAAGATGGAACAGATTGCATTAGATGGTATTTGAACTTTATTTTATGGTCTTAACACTTGAGCCCCCCCAAAAATCTGTGATATTTGACATGGCATTACTTTACGTCTATAGTACTGTACTCTGTAACTATCTTTTGCCATCATTAAAATTATTATTTATTAATAATCTGAAAAATTGGTGTATATTAGGTGTTGAATAGAATTTAACAACTTGATTTGTTTAGCAGAAACAAACAAATATGATGTCCAGAAACACAGAACAACAAATGCACAGTCATATACAAAGCATAGCAGGTAAACACAGAATCCAGATTTCAGTTAACCCAGTGTGCTGTTTCTGTGTGCTATAGAATATACATGACACTATGAAGAAAGATAGACGTATAAGGGATTAAGTTATGTGCAGATCTGGGATTTTGAGCCAAAGACCTGTGACTTTAAATCCTGACTCTTCACATTGGCTGATTCTACAGAGCCTGAATGCAGTTAAAAAATATATTTGTGTTTTTATGATAGAAAATTTGTGAGGTCCTGTTTAAGGCTCTGAAATGACCAATTGTTTTCTTGAGTTGAAAAGAATAAAAGTCAACCATCAATTTTTGTAGTCAAATTAGAGCTCATGGAACACAGAAATTGCAATGACATTTGAACCTGATTTTCCTTCTGCCAAATCCTCCTTTCCTTCTTTTAAACCTGTCCTAGCAAATGTCCAGGTTACATGTAAACTAAATTTTCAGCTGATTTCTATACCTGTTGTTTTTCTGTCTCTTATTTCTTTGCTAAAACATAATCAGTATTTTTCCCAGATAGTTTAAGATCCCCCATCTCTGTTGTAGTTTAAATAATGTGCAACACAAAATGATAAATAATGCAATATTACCATTGATATGATATATTTTTTGTAATATAGATGTCATTTTGTAGATAATTATATTGAAATATAGTAAATGAATATTTAACCACTGTACATGTTCTATTTGTATTTTGACACATTTCTCTGATAAGAAAGCAATGATTTAAATATTACTTTTTATTTTTTTAAGTGCCCATGCTGTCTTTGTCCTAATTGATATTAATTCATTTGCAATATTATCCAAATACCTTTTGTTTCACCTTAGTGGTAAATCATTATATTCTATCATACTTACCTAAATTTAGTGACATGTTTCACAGATATAGACTTGTAAGTGAGATTCTTCAAGTGGGCAGTTCTTTTTCTTCAGAGAATCACAGGATCTTGAAATTAAAAGTTTCCTTGGAGAAAACTTTTCCCTGTTCAATCTTCTACCCATTTAAAGTGTCTCTTTCTACTGTATTTTCTACATTTATATGGCCTTCTATGAACTTTTCAAAGATTCTGTGTAATGGGAATTTTAAGGCAACCCATTTCTTTGCAGCACAGCTCAAATTTTTATCAAGTTTTAAAAAATTGAGCTGAAATGTACACCTTGTACATTACCCATTTATTCAAATTAGGTATTAAGAGGTTAAACTGAAATTGTTTTCATTTTCACATCCTTTCCAGGGTGATACTTGGAGAAAACTATTATGTTCCTCCTTAGGCTTTTTTTGCTGGGGTTAACTTCCCTAAGTCATTCAAACTTTTGTTGTATAATGTGGTTTCTTGACCTCCTTATTGCCTTAATTTCAAGTCCTCTGAAGCTGATCTGACTGGAAGAGAGTACATTGGAATCATGACCTACCATGACACCAACTCTGTATCTCTGAGTAGATTCTAAGTGCATTAACTTGTATGGGTCATGTGGTAAAATAACAGGTCTTTTACTTTTATTTGAAATGCTATAAAACCTTTCTCTTCTCTCCTTTCTTTATACTGTTGATTCATAGTTGAGAATAAACTCTACCATATTTTTAAGAAATTCTTGTTAAATTTCATTCCATGAACTAATAAAAATGTATTGTTTGTGTGCTACCTAGCTACATGGCTCAAATGTCTCCATTAGTCTGTTTAATTGGATTACAAAAATTAAACAGAATACACAATAGACGATATTCTTTTGGAAAAGCTATAAAGGAGACCCTTCATTAGTGGAAGTGTTTGTCCAGATCATTGTACCTGAAAGCATTTGCCCAGTGCAACCAGACATTTAAAACCCAGAAGGGAAGGAGAAGAGAAGGAAGACTCTATAACAAATTCTAATTGAATTGTTCTGGCACCCATGTGCTGTTCTGGTTCTGCTTGACCAGAGGCTGAGGATAATTCAGGTTTCTGATGATTTTTCCCTTCACTTTCCAGGATGCTCATTATTGATGAGCCTATTAAGACAACTGGGATGGACAGAGGAAAAGGGTCAGACACATATGGCTTTCCTGTTTCTTTTCGTTTGACCAGATTCATTTGAAAGGATGAAATGCAATCATCATTATTATCATTGTTATCACGGAAGCTCTCACTTAATGAGTAATTACCCTGAGTCTGTACCATACTCAGCTCTGCTTAACATATATTGTCTTTGATTATATGTTAATCTACAATTTAAGTGTTACCTTTATTTTACAGTTAAAAAAATGTGACTCAGAAATGATTGATGTTAGTTCTGTCTCCCAAACATGTGCATTATCTGTAGAAGCACATAGGGTCAGCAATTATTTATATTTGTCAAAAATTAGTAGTTGTAATGTCAACTGTGAGTCTAGATATAGAAATGCTGTTTAAAAAAGCCTGGTTCAAAGTATGTTACAACCAGCAATGACAAAACTAAATTCTCTGCTCTTGAAGTATATTTAGAGACCACCATAATATTCTACTCTTGCATTCGTTTGTGATTTGCAAAGTTTAAGATTTCTAATTAAAGTCACTCAACATAAAAAAGCAATTCTCAATATAACCATTCTAAAATAATTTAGTGAAAAGGTGGGTAGATCATGGAGGCTTGTTTATTTCATCTTAATACAGAAGGAAATAATCCTCTAAGATGTTTTGGATGTTTGAAGTTATCCAAGCATCATTGAAATAATACATGACTGGTTAAAATATACATTCATTATAGCAGAAAGGACTGATTATGTTACTACTTTAGAAATTGAGTTTATATTGAATACAAACAGTTGTAGACTCTTATCTGGATTGCTTATTGGTCATGTCAGCAATAACGAATATATCGAGTATGAAATTCATGTCAGCTTACCCTTGTTAAATGGATAAACACTATTTTTAACAACTGTAATCACTTTTCTCCTATAATTAATTGGATTTATTATATTATCTCTCATTTATAAAATCACTAGATCTGACTATTAGTGCCATATAATATAAAAAGTTATGATTATGAAATACATTTACATATTTATAAAGACATTTTTATCTAACTGAAAGTTTAGAGAGAACATACATATAGGTTCTACCAAGCACCTTAGAATTGTTTCAGAATTTACTGAACATTAATTAGGACTTGATTAAAAACCATTCCTGTAATGAAAGAATTTTTAAAAATCATTAATGTGCCGTAGATTTGAAGAAACATATTCTTATTAGCCAAACACTTATTCATCTTATTGTATGTTTACCTTGTTTATGTTTCTTTCATCTATCTATATAAAAATATGTACATACACACATATACCTATATACACATCTATATACATACACATGTATATACACATACATATGTGTGTATGCCAATAAAATATGTTTGCAATGTATCTTTAATTATCTTGTACTCTTGCCTATGTTAGAAACTCTTGAAGGTCAGGACGTGTATGTAACTTCATTTGTTCTGATACTCTGGGCATTGAATACATTCTTTTGCTGAGTTTTATGTTGGTTTTGATGAAAAAACACAGTATTTTATTTATAAAGGGGAATTATCTTGACTTGTAGATAATGATTTTCAATATGTAGCAGTAAGAATTCATATTGATGCCAGGGAAGCAAATTCAATATAACACCAGTTTAGTTCAGCTTTGGCTGCAAGATTATTGTAATGTTCTGTTTCAGTAGTTATTAGAGAATATCAAGATCTCTTCTTTCATTTATTCAGCCAATATTTGAGTGCCTACACGGGGCCATGTTCTTTCTAAGTGTTAATGATACAAAGATTAATGAGGCATATTTTCTGCCCTGAAAAAATATGTCATAGAGTAGACACACACACACACACACACACACACACACACACATTCTACATTACAGTGCAAACAGCAAGGTAATAAAACTTATGTCAGGAAATTATGGTGCTTGGGGAGGGACACCTAATCTCGTGAGGAGTTTCACAGAAGGCTTGCTAATGGTAGGTTCTGAATGAAGCATTTGAGGATGAATATGAGCTATCAAGAGGAATGGGAATAAAGAGTGGGAAGAATATTCCAGATGGAGAGAATGGCAAATCAAAGGGATAAGGAGAATATTTTTAGCCATAATATACAAATACCTGTAATTATGTGTTAATTTACTAGTAATTCTACTAAGATTTTTACCTGGATCCTCTAAATTATGGCTTACAGAAACTTTATGAATTAAGTGAAATTTTTCTCACTATTTTGCAGATGAGATAATGCAAACTCGAGGTGCAAGTGTAGGGGAAGCTGAGATTCAAATGCAGTCAGTCTGACCCCAGAATCCCTGCTGTTAAACACCCCTCTATCTACAGTCTTACCATCTTGGGTTGGGACATTCCAAAATTCAGAGTCACTATTAATTATTTCCCAAGGAAGAATTCACAAACAAATGGACTGGAGTCCCACAACAAAGGTACATGGGAATATTTGAGGTAAACACTGTGAATACTCAAGTATAATCTACAAAAATTTGAACACTTTCTAATGTATAGTATTACATATTTAAATATGTTTTTCACAGATTGAAAAGTTTGGCATATCTCTTTCTACTGCTGGAAAACTTATGTATAGTCATTCAGTCTCCTTTTGGCAGGGTCAGGATTTCAGTTATGTGTGATATGTAAAAATTTTAAGTGTTGTATTTTGGGTTGACATTTCTCCCAACTTTGGAAAGCTATGTTTTACTTATCATGCTTTTCCAACTGGAGTGTTTGAGGTTATACTTCTAATTGTGACTTTTGTCCTACAAAATTACACGAAGTTTCTAAGTACTGGATCTCATTAAGTTTAATTCCTAGGACCATGGAGAGAGGAAGTACCTATTTCAATTTAATCTCTCAAAAATGAATTTTCTATTTCAATTAATTCTCCTGAGAAAGACTTAGCTCTAGTAATTAGTTTCACATTATATTACATTTTTATAAACCAGAATTCAATATGTGCCAATAGTATGATCATATGGGAATGGTAATTGTTTACTTAAGAAAGCCTTTTTAGTTCATAGTAAAATGGTCTAATAATGAATTCTTTATAGTCATTCTCATTCTCTGAGTGGTACTCAATACAGCAATTGGGAAGATCACTTTAAATGCAGTACTGTATTATAAATAGTTGCTAAGAGAAGCAGTTTTCCAATATTTAGAGAAATTAAGCATCAAGCATTTGAAATAGTCATTGGATCTGTTGGCTAGGGTAGAATAAAACACAGCCAGACCTGTAATTAAGGTATCAATTTAAAAATCAAAGAATAAACAATTAGAATGCCGAAAATACTATGCTTCTTATCCATTTAGCAATTATTTTCTAAGAATCTTTAAGCAATTTTTTTAAGAATTGTAGCTTTGACATGAAAAGGAGCCATGATAACACAACTCTTTTTATTAGCTGAAAGCTTTAATTTGACATATTTTTATGATATTGCTTTAAATTTTTTTTATTTTATTGTTTATTTGTGTAATTTTATAGGTACAAGTGTGATTTTGTTACATGGACATATTGGGTAGCGATGAAATCTGGGCATTTAATATGTATCCATTACCCACATCATGTACATTGTATCTATTAAAAAATTTATTATCATTCACTTCCCCCACCCAGCTCTTCCAAATGTCTATCCATCTGTCCAAATGTCTATCCAATGAGATAGACCTCTCTAATGTCTATCATGCCACTCTCTATGTCCACATGTACACATTACTTAGTTCCCACGTATAAGTGAGAACACTGTTATTTGTCTTTCTGTGTCTGAGTTGTTTTATCTAAAATAATGACCTCCACTTACATCTATGTTGTTGCAGAAGACATCATTTCATTCTTTTTATGGCTGAATAGTATTTCATTGTGTACCTATACCACATTTTCTGTATGTGATCCATCGATGAACATTTAGGTTGATTTCATATCTTTGTTATGGTGAATAGTGCCCCAGTGAATACAAGAGTGCAGATATCTTGTTGATATAATGACCTATTTTTCGTCTGCACAGATACCCAGTAGTGGGATTGCTAGATGGAATGGCAGTTTTATTTTTAGATTATTTAAAAATAATTTCTCTGCATCATTATTATTTTTCAGAAACTTAAGTTTTAAACATTTCTACTCATATAAACATGTTATATTTAACTTCTGTTAAATGCACTTCTTTTCACAAATGGCTATGATTTCTCATGAATTTTCAAGCCTCTTGTGCTCTAATTGAAATATTTTGGAGAACTTTTTTGGATTTTATATTTGTTCTGTTGAGTAAAAGTCATTGTAAATAATATTAACTTTTCATTTTTAAATTAGTACTCTTTCAAACTGTGTTAATGCCTGAAAATTTAGTTTAGCACTGTCCAGTAGAACTTTCTGTGATGACGGAAATGGTCTACATTTGTTCAGTTTAGTACAGTAGCCACTAAACACATGTGGCTATTCAGCATCTGGAATGTGGCTAGGGTGATTGAGGAATTGAATTTGTAATATTGTTTAATATTACTTAATTTAAATGGTTCTATGTGGCTAGTAGCTGCTATGTTGGATAGATCAACTGTTGTTACTACATCTTAACAACAGAGTGACTACTTAAGTTTTGTATTTCTAAAGATGCATAATTGAGATATTAACTTACACAGACATACACATCAAAAAAGAGTCTCTCTACACACGGGTATTACAGACTTCTCTAGGGGACATCCTCTCCCTAGCTAATGCTAATTTATGGTAAACAGTCACCAACAGGGGAACTCATTTAGCTGGAACATCCCAGTCGTGTTACTGTGTTATGATGGTATTGAAAACTATAGTAGATTTTCACTTTGAGAAGAACCAGAAATGTGAAATATACCAGTCTAGTGACTAAAATTTTTGACCAACTGTACTTTTCAGTCCAGGTGTTTGGTGATTGATGTGTTCATGATTTTAAATTGGATATCAATGTTATTTGGATGATGGATGATTGGAAGTGCTTCTTTATGCAGCCATACATTTCTGGTGTTCCAGCTAATAATCTCTAAAAATAAGTATTAAGAACCACTCACAAAAAGTTTTCTGTGATAAGAATTGATTTAAACATTTATTTTAGTGTCTTCTTAACTGAATTCAAAACAATATATGTTAGACCAAAGTAAGAAATGTTTCCGTCAAAGCCTAATCTTGGAAAAACTACACAGAGAATTAAAATCCATTTTTCTTCTGCTCATGCAAATTAGTAATACTTGAGCACTACTATTAGAAAGTATAGCGAAGTCTTACGCTTTACCTGTTATTGCATTGGTTCTTGCTGAATCACAGCTGTAAGTAAAGAAATTGAGAATGGAGGCCTGGCGCGGTGGCTCACGCCTTTAATCGCAGCACTTTGGAAGGCCAAGGTGGGTGGATCAACTGAGGTCAGGAGTTTGAGACCAGCCTGGCCAACATGAGTGAAACCCCGTCTCTACTAAAAATACAAAAAATTAGCAGGGGGCAATGGCAGACACCTGTAATCTCAGCTACTCAAGAAACTGAGGCAGGAGAATCACTTGAACCAGGGAGGCAGAGGTGGCAGTGAGCTGAGATTGCGCCACAGCACTCCAGCCTGGGCAATAAGAGCGAAACTCTGTCTAAAAAAAAAAAATTGAGAATGGATTCACTGCTTAATGGTAAAGTATATCATTTAGTCTTGCTTGTTATTATTATTTTCTTACTAACACTTTTTACTGTCTGGTAAAAGAAATAAGTAGACAGATGCCATTCACTAACATAAATAAATGAGTCATGATCAGTGAGTAAGAGCTTAATAGGAAGTGAGACTTATTGTTACCAGATTTTCACCATTCTTTTGTGTGAGAGTGTGTGTGCCTGTGTGTGTGTGGTATGACTTGTATGTGAAAGTTCTCCTGGATGTCAAAGTTTTCACTACCTTCTTCTTTTAATAATAGTCACTCATTTCCAAGCATAACATCTATATAGTTTAGAGTTAGGTTCAGCTAAACTAAAAATTATTTAAACAAGAGACATTTCTTTATTTCTCAAATAAAATTGATATTCTAGAGCTGCTTTGGTTATTTCTTCATCAGAGACAGAGGCTTCTTTCATCAAGTTCTCTGCCAAATGAAACATGATTTTCACCTTATGATCAAGGTGGCTAATTGAGCTCCACATATAACATCTGCATTCCACGGAGTAGAAAGAAGAAAAGAAAGGAAAAGAGGCAAAGTCCTATGATACTTGTCATTGAAGAGATTTCTTGGTAGTTTCCACATAAAATTTTTTTTTCCAAGCCTGAATACAGCCAGGCCTACTTGCAAGGTGGCTGATCCAGAGGTTTTTGACAGAAAATATGAAGTATTAAGTTCCCAATAGTAAGGTTTTCTTTGAAGAGTAGTGTTGAAATAGAATGACTTTTCTGCCTTGTTGTAGAAATATATGATTATTTTGGCATATATTATTACTATTTATAGTATACATAGCCAGAGCTCTGCCAATAAACATGCAGAAATTTTTAAGGATATGCTCTAGGTTTTAGCAAAGTTAACTTTAAAGAAGAACCATTGCAAAAGAGGTTGGTGACATTGAGTGGGACAATGACGCTGGGCTCTATAAAATACCTGGTAAGGGACACAGATTTTTCAGAACAGTTTGAAAGAAATTCACTCCATTGGATTGACCTAATTTGGAATTGACCAATTCATGTTAGTGGGATATTATAATTTTATGCTTCCACTGTATTGTGTCCAGAAAATGCAGGTGTTTAGGGGAAGTCAAAACCCTAGATGAACTCTTTGCAGCAAATGCATGAAGGAACCAACTAGTATGTCCATAGGAATGAATTATACATTTATATTAATATCTTTAAGCTCTGGATTTGCATTCTGATTGCTGTCTTGGCAGAAAACCTTAGAAAATAAATAGCATTTGGATTCCTATTTTAAGAATACTGGTGTATATTGTTTTCATTTCAAAATTATCTGAAGCATATTGTTTGTGTTTAAAATATATAGTGAACATGGACATTATTCAGAGGAAAAAACACTGAGTAGTGAACAGATCTAAGATTATATTCTTGATTAAGTTATTTTGTAGCAATTGATGCATTATAAAATATTCTCATTAATCTAACAAAATGTAAAGTAACTGTAATTAGAGTGAAAGTTTTTATGATTATCTAGACACTTAACATCTCTTCTCTTCCATATTCTCCATCTTCACTAAGATTCTGATTTTTATAGGCCAACTTTGCCCTTAGACGCACTAGGCACAGTGTCTGTGGCCCGTATTATTTTTTTTTTTATTATTATTATACTTTAGGTTTTAGGGTACATGTGCACAATGTGCAGGTTTGTTACATACGTATCCATGTGCCATGTGGTTTTGCTGCACCCATTAACTCGTCATTTAGCATTAGGTATATCTCCTAATGCTGTCCCTCCCCGCTCCTCCCACCCCACAACTGTCCCTGGAGTGTGATGTTCCCCTTCCTGCGTCCATGAGTTCTCATTGTTCAGTTCCCACCTATGAGTGAGAACATGCGGTGTTTGGTCTTTTGTCCTTGCGATAGTTTACTGAGAATTATGGTTTCCAGCTTCATCCATGTCCCTACAAAGGACATGAACTCATCATTTTTTATGGCTGCATAGTATTCCATGGTGTATATATGCCACATTTTCTTAATCCAGTCTATCGTTGTTGGACATTTGAGTTGGTTCCAAGTCTTTGCTATTGTGAATAGTGCCGCAATAAACATACGTGTGCATGTGTCTTTATAGCAGCATGATTTATAGTCCTTTGGGTATATACCCAGTAATGGGATGGCTGGGTCAAATGGTATTTCTATTTCTAGATCCCTGAGGAATCGCCACACTGACTTCCACAATGGTTGAACTAGTTTACAGTCCCACCAACAGTGTAAAAGTGTTCCTATTTCTCCACATCCTCTCCAGCACCTGTTGTTTCCTGACTTTTTAATGATGGCCATTCTAACTGGTGTGAGATGGTATCTCACTGTGGTTTTGATTTGCATTTCTCTGATGGCCAGTGATGATGAGCATTTTTTCATGTGTTTTTTGGCTGCATAAATGTCTTCTTTTGAGAAGTGTCTGTTCATGTCCTTCGCCCACTTTTTGATGGGGTTGTTTGTTTTTTTCTTGTAAATTTGTTTGAGTTCATTGTAGATTCTGGATATTAGCCCTTTGTCAGATGAGTAGGTTGCAAAAATGTTCTCCCGTTCTGTAGGTTGTCTGTTCCCTCTGATGGTAGTTTCTTTTGCTGTGCAGAAGCTCTTTAGTTTAATTAGATCCCATTTGTCAATTTTGTCTTTTGTTGCCATTGCTTTTGGTGTTTTAGACATGAAGTCCTTGCCCACGCCTATGTCCTGAATGGTATTGCCTAGGTTTTCTTGTAGGATTTTAATGGTTTTAGGTCTAACATTTAAGTCTTTAATCCATCTTGAATTAATTTTTGTATAAGGTGTAAGGAAGGGATCCAGTTTCAGCTTCCGTATTACTTTTAAAGGATTCATGAAAATAGTTTTCTTACATTTAAAACAAGAAGGAAAAACTAAACTTTTAGGTCAAGAAATTATTATTTAGTATTAATATGCTCATTTTTACACCAATACAGTTGTAAAGTATGATTTTTAATTGCTTAAGGGGGGAAGGGCCCACAAAGGTAAAAGTCCTCAGGGCTTCAAAAGTTATAATGCAAAGTTGTAATACACACCTGGACAGCCAAATAAGAATCTGTAGAAATATCTCCATTTTTCATGATGAATTATATACAACAATAAAACAATAACAAATAACAAATAATAACTAAAATGTCTGTAATATTACCTATGGGCCAAATGTTGTTTTAAATGTTCTACAAAAATTATCTAATTCAATTGTTACAACAAGATTCTGAGGTAGGTAATATTATTATAGTTATCTTCATTTTACATAGTTTATGCCACTCTTTCACTTCTAGGCAAGATCATGGGAAATCTGCTTAGCAGATATTAGCATCTGCTTTTGAGCAATAAACATACATATTCTGTAACCAATGGCATTTCCCCCTCAGTAAACAAATGAAGTAGAATTTGTCATCAGGTAAATGTCGAATTTCTCCTGCCATATTTCTCAAAGTTATGTTTTTGATAAGTCACCATCTAAAATCTTTAACAGGCCTTAAAAGTTTGCAGGTTTTTTTTTTTCAGTCTTAATAAAATGCTAGATTCCTGCAAATTTATTTAATTCTGGAATTGCATACTTTTTTTTATAAATAAATACTATGAATATTGCTACATTGTTGGGCCTGGTTGCATAGCAGCCTAGTTTCTTTTGAGGAATAATATATTGTAACTTCCACAAAATATATGAACATTTTATTATTTCAATGATATTTGAACTTTTTCAACTTAAGAATTGTGCTTGAGTTGTGAGCTTAAAGGAGGCATTTGTGTGAGCTAAGACTCAAACAGAAAATATAAGTTAAATCTTCCTTAAAATAATTAACAAGAATGAAAAAATACTTTTTCTGACATCATTTTGTGCATCACCCCATAATACCTTCCTAAGAGAACATAGAGAACTGAAAGAGGTAACCATATGATTACTTTTTTCCAAAATGCATGTTTTCTGGAATCATATGTATGATTTCAATATCCCTGCATTATGTGTTTCATTTCTATATTTTTAGTTTACTTGTTAGAAAATGGAACACCAAGCTACAGACACATTAATATTTTGACATGTTACTGTGAGATCCTATCATCTACATTATATATTTACATGTACAACATATGATATAAAGAACTTTACCTAGTTAATTCATCCACAATAATCAATATCAGTAGTGAAGACTCCCTAAAAGTTCAAACCAATTATGTAATTACTTATCTAGTTACATTATTACTTTTATAGAATAAATGAATTATTTGCATGAACTATGCACTGTAAGATTTTTTGTTTGTTTGTTGTTGTTGTTTGAGATAGTCTCACTCTTTTGCCCAGGCTGGAGTGCAGTGGTGTGATCTCGGCTCACTGCAACCTATGCCTCTGAGGCTCAAGTGATCCTTGCACCTCAGCCTTCCAAATACTGGAGACTAGAGGTGTGCACCACCAGGCCTGGCTAATTTCTTTGTATTTTTTGACGGGGATGGGGAGGTGGTGGTTTGCCATGTTGCCCACACTGGCTTCAAACTCCTGAGCTAAAGCCATCCTCCTGCCTTGGCCTCTCAAAAGTGCTGGGATTACAGGCATAAGCCACCGTGCCTGGCCAGTATTATTAAATAATACATTAGACATACTATTAAAAGGGTGTCTGAACGATGTTTAATGTATGGTTAAAATGTTGGAATTTAAAAGAGTGATATATAAACAACTTATTTATTTCATTTGCATCACAATATAAAATTCTTCTTGTTAGACTTGTGTACAAACTCTATTTAAAAATGTATTTCTGAAAGAGGAATTTTTCAGTGGTCTTATCTGGACTACCTTTCAACCTGTACCTATCTTAGGACCAAAGCCAGATTTTCAGAATGAATCACTAATTCAGAGAACTTGAGTAGATTTTAGAGATTACCTAGTCTAATGCTCTCATTTTATATATGGACAAAATGAAATACATAAATGTGAAATGATCTCTACAAGGTCACACAACATTTAGAGGCAGAGCTGGAACTAAAAGCAAAATATTAGAACCTCAGTTTCATCCCCATCCTTTACACTTCACTTTGTAAACCGTACTACATTATACAATTCAACATTCTATTGCTAATAAATTTTACTTTGTTTGGCAGACAGTTGTTATAAAAAAAAGGTGAGAGATGGATATTAGAAGTCAAAATGACTAGAAAAACCGTCTTGTCAGTAACATTCCCATAGATTACAGAAGGGAAAGGTGAAATAATTACTTTATGAAGAGAGATACTGCAGAATTTGAGAAAGAGTAGATTATGAGTTTTGTTTCTAGAGATACACAACCAAAGTTACCTATAATTGTGAAAGTAGTCTGTGTCTACATATTATGAAACAACAAATTGGCTATCTTTGGCCATAGAATTACAGAAATATATTTTCAGACAGAGCTATTATTTCCCTTTTTTGAAAGAAGAGATCTAAGAAGTTAAAGATAAAATCATTAAATACCTGTCTTTGAAAACCTGTATAGCATACGTGCTTTCTTCTAACGTCTTAAATCATGTTTAGCCTCCAAAGTAATATTTAGAAAATAAGTTAGTTTATCCTCAATATTCTACCAAAGACAAAATTTTTACCTCAGCAGGATTCGGGGAAATGCATTTTACAACTTCATACTCCCTTTGGACATTCCAACATTTAAAACTATTCTCCAGAATGTTCATCCAGAGCAGCAGAAGACAAATTAAATCTCTGCTCTCCTGATCATCCTTATGTGGGTGAAAGACAGAATGTATCTCTCTACTCTCGTTCTGAATGCGTATACATATCTTTCTTCTGTTTGTCAATGTATCCTTTAAAATAATGACAGCACAAGTGAATAACAGGAAAATATTGAACTGACCAACAAAAAGCACAGTGGGATCTTTTTCCTTCTCTTCTGGCTGTGGGGAGTGTTAAATATCATAACACATGTACAACGTTTAGCCACGTGACCAGCATAGAGTTAGTGCTCAATTACTGTTGTTATTAATTGTGCTTGCAATGGTACCTTTAGTTGCATTAATAAAGCTTTTGACAGAAAGTGTCAAAAATTATTCTGAAACAACTAAGCCAAATTATCCTTGTACCAGCAATGAATGAGAATGCCTGTTGGTATGGTAGGATAAGATCTTCAGGGCCAATCTGTCACTACCACATCAGCATAAATGTCACTGCTTCCTGGGGCTTTTGGATTTTGTTCTTTTTTAGCATGTCTTATATGTGAAGAAATAGAAAGCACATCTATTTAATCATTGCAAACATATACCTAATAGTGATTCTAACAAATATATAGGAAGGGGAAGTTCGGTATTTTGAAACTAAAGAATATACAGCACACAGAATAAGTAATGACCTGTAGAAAGATGGTTTCTGAGACAATTTTCTTAACAATGTAAAGACCAAACTGAACTATGTAAGATTTTTCTTGGTGAGACTGCATATTGGTGGAGATGTGTAACACAGTCCTCAATGTGTGGCCTCCATGCTGGCAGCATTGGCATCAATCACCTGGGAACTTGTTAGAAATGCTTACTAACATGCCCCACACCAGATACACTGCTTCAAAAATGGTGGGTGGGGCTCATCAATCTTCGTTTTAACGTGTACTCCAGCTTATTCTGATGCCAGTTAAGGTTAAAAAGCACTGAAATACAAATTAGCAACTCTCTGTCTTTCTCCTTCCATATTTCTCTTCTTTCCTCTTTTTCACAGTCTCTTGCTACATCTTTTTTGCTCTCTCTATTTCTCCCTTTCTGTTCCTCCTTTCTTCCCTTGCGAATTGGTAGTTGAAACTAGTCATTGCACTGTTAAATTAGAGAAGTCGCCTAATTTGACCGAAGTATTCTGATGATTCCTAAGAGAGCCTGGGCAGGCGATAGGAGTACTTGTCTCTTCATCTCCAGCTCGGCATTGTTTAATAGGTTGAAATGCTCTTGAAGAAACCTTCTTCTATTGTCAATATTATTGTCCTTGGAGACATTGTCTCTCTGAATATAATAGAATTTCAAAGCTTACTGATTTAATCTTTCATGCTTCAAATCCAGACACTGTTCTATTCTAGGTGAAAGATTGCTATTTCTTTATTATTAAAGGAAGAATTGTGTCTTCCTAGCTATAATTAGTTATATCAGCCTTCACATCAAAAGGGTAGTAATTTTCTGAGCCAGAGCTTTGCAAAGTAGCAAGAAAATAATTTTACAAGTGTCTTTTTCAAGAGCATGAAAATTATGAGGCTGTACGTTCAAACTATTCTGTTGAAAATGTGCCCAAGTTTAACCAGACATAAATTCATATTTTACTTTTTTCTTGTGGGCCTAGCTATGTTGCTATGACATTTTATCTCACCTGAAGTCTCCATGAAGAGATGGCTAGATATAAGGTAAAGTAAAAAAGTAGACAACCTGCAATAAAATAAATTAAGTAGGTGACATATCTTCAACCGAGAGACAATGAGGGATTTTTTTCCCCTAGGTCTTAATGAAGCAATGATAAAGCCTTACCTGTTGTGTCTGTTTATTTTTGCTTCCCATTTCAGTTTCCGTTATTCTCAAACACATCTTTTACATGTGTCTTTCAAAGCACATTTCTATTTGCATTTTACATTTTCCTATTTAAAATCCTCAGTGGCTTTGCAAGGGTCTACAGATTCCTCATTCCTTCCCCAACCCTCCCAAGTATTTCTTCCTGGATTTCAAGCTTTAAGTGGTACTTCTCTGCTAATTGAATTCAAATGTGTCTGTCCCAAGCGTAGGCCAGGTTTTCCCAGAGGTATTATGTAGAATTACAGTATTTATAAACTCTTAGCAACAGACTTCGTTATTGCTGACTGAACTTTGATTTGGTGAGCAAGTTCTCAATATGCTGATTTTGAATCCATTTTAAGGGTCCAAACCCTTGTGGCAATGCAGTGTGTGAGACTCCTCAGACTTACCTGGCTTCCACCTTTGGCAAGTTTCCTAACATCTATGAGAATGGTACTAATCTTCAAGTGGGGATAAATGGCTTTACAGTAGAATTGTTTGAAAATTTGTTCAGATAACATAGGTAAAATGGCTAGTGTAGAGTGGACATACAGTCAGTGGTAACTGTGACTGTTTCCTGCATTCAAGACTTTCTCTAGCTGGATCCTCCACCAAGAATTTTGTGTCTCTTACCTTATCCTCAGAAATCCTATATTGCCTTAATATTGTGGTATATCTCAATCCCACCTCCTCCGTAAAACAGCACTTAGTTAGACATTGCCCTACAAAATTTTTAGATCTTTTATGACCATATTTCTCTTTATTTATTAGTAATCAACTGTATTTCTTTCTCAAACTCAACCTTGACTTTTTCTTTAAAACTGATATTTTTGAACAATGGTTTAGTCTTTGCTTTGAGCTCCTTATGTTACTTTGTTTAAAGCAATTCATAAATGAATTAAATGAAGTTTTAATTTTTTTAAAAATAGACAAAACAGCAAAGTTTAGATGGCAGTGAAACAAAACAAGTTGGAATACCCCAAAAATGATTCTTGTCACACTGATTATGCAAATAGTTTAATATAAATAATTAGTGATATTTCTTCTTACCATTATAAAAAATAGATATGTTTGCAAAAATATCTCTAATTTTATAAAGCCATATTCAAAATCGACCAATAATTGTCATATTCCTCAAAAACTTTCTCTATAAAGCTCCATGTTTATGTGTGTATATAGAGCTTTTTCAGATATTGACTTCTATACCATTATATTTCTCTTGAGCATTCTGTAGCTGCATTTAATACCATTGAATAATTTTTTTAAAATTCAAGAGAAAATTATTAGTTCATAAATAATATTCAGTATCAAAATTAGTGAAACACAGATATAGTGACTATCTGCAGAGTATTGGACTATGGTCTGTCATACAGATTGTGAACCCAAGCAGCTCTTCTACCCTGACTCTGGCAAAAGATAAGATATTTATTCTTTGAGGAAATTAAACTGCATTTTAAATTGTAAAAAAGAAAGAATATTCAGGCCTAAATAGCATTAGATCACTCTAAGGTTTTGATTAATGTAAAAGTTTATTCATACATTTGCTTTTAAAATTTATGCTGTGTTAGATTAGAAGTAGATTTTCATGTCTAATATAATATTTTCCCCCATCTACAATTTTTTTCCAAACTCTGATGTCATTTTTTTCTATCTGATAGACACAAACCCCTTTGTTTAACTTCATTTTTATATAGAGAAAAGAAACCTTCCCATCAAATAAGGGAAATAATAACTAGTATTTTTCTAATATTTATTTGTTTTTTCAGTGAGGGGAATTTTCAGCAGAAAGTGAAATTTTTTAGAAAATAGCAAATGAGAGCTTTTTTGATGCTGTTTTACAAGGTGGTAAAAGTATACAAACTTGGGGACAGTGATGTACCTACCTGTGACTAGCTTACAGGTTTCCTGAAACTTGTACAAAATATTTTGAACATAGTGTATTCACAGTGTTGTGAAAATTGGTTAAGAACTACAACAAGCAAGGTGCCTTTCTCTTCTAGAAAATAATTCCAAGAACTGGAAGTTCCATATCCATCTCATTTCTGAAATGAGACAGTCTTCTCAGTAATAGAACAATGTTCAACAAGTGTTCAGATGTGCCTGTGTGGTCAGATATATGTTGTATCACAGAGTGCATTACTCATGTTGCATATTCTATTCAGAAAGCATGCCTCAGCCATCTGAGTGGAACATATCAACGTGTAAAATTGGAGTTACTCTTTGGAACTGAAGCAAGCTTTAATAGATGCTGTGCAAGCTTCTGAGACTAGACACCGTGAAGATTCTCTGGGCTATTTCATTAACAAATTGTATCTCTGCAGCCGCATTTCTCTACATATTTATTGAACAGATAATAGGAAATAACTACTTTTTTGTGAAGTTGTAAATAATATGGCAGAAGGATATTAAACCCACTGAGATGTGACAGAAGAACTAAAGCTTGTGGGTTTTAGAATTTTATGATACAAGCCTTTTTTTGTTCCATGAGTACATGTAAACAGATATATTTGAATTGTTTATGTGGACAATTATAAATTTGACATTGCAGCTGCTGAAATGAGACTATCTCAAACCCAGAACTCTTTCGTGTACTTTTTACTGAAATACCACTTACTGAAGGGCTTTACTAAAGAGAGAGAGAGAGAGAGAAAAAAAAAATCTCTCTTAGCCATATCCATAGTGCAGCTTCAAATGACACAAAACCTTTTATGATTATAAAGGTAGTTTTATGGCCATGCTTCTCATAATCACTGTATGGCTCCTATAAAGGTCATAGGAGGGCCCTGGTTTTTCTAGTCTAACATAGCTTTATCCTGTTTACTGAAATAGTTCCAAGCAGTGCCATGCCGAGATGATACATTACCGTTCTTACTGTTGTCAGCATGAGAGCTCTTTCAGTTTGTCTTTTGAGAACTTAGCCGGATTTTACAATTATTTTTAACAGTAAGTGAAGAAAAACTCAAATAGAGATAAAAATCACAGAGTTAAGGTTTCAAGTGGCCTAGGCATTGTACTTGTTTTTTTATTATCACAAACAATTGCCTTGAATTATATTGGTCCATACAATTTGTTGACTCAAATGTTGTTTTCAGTTGTTACTGATTAGAGAGATACATGCCCTGGATATAATCATTTTGGTTTTCTAATTAAAAAGTCATATTGGTCTTGTTCAAAGAAGTGTGGGGCAGGAGAAAACTGCCTTGTAGGCGGGTGTATCTAGAATAAATTTTGTCCATGGCCAATTATCAGCTGTGTAAATGATAAGTTGTTTAACTTCTCTGAGACTTAGTTTCTTCACCTGAATAAAGCAAATAAAGGATTCTTGTTTAACAAATTAACTTGAACACATCTCTACCCCCTTTCTGAGTGTCTCGTTAAACTAAAAGCAAGTGAATTTTGAACTGTACAAACCTACAAGGAAAAAGAGACTTAGGGATAGAAGATAACAGCAAATGAATGTTTATTATAAGATTTTAAAAAATGGGCTGGGAAATATATGGGCAGTGGCAAATGACTCAGTGGATTAGAAAAGCCAAGAAGACCTAAGTGCTTTTTACAAGGAACACAAAAAAAGACACCAAAGGCTCAATAAGTGGAGATATTTGGTATTTTGGAAGACGTGAGTGGGTAATGACTTAAAGGTCGTTATAGGGAAGAGCTAGACCTTGCGATCCCACTGACTCACCTGTGCATCCATGCAATCGCTCTTCGCAGATTCTGGCAAAAGTTAAGATGTTTATTCTTTGGGAAAATCCAAGAAAACCTTTGAAGGAAGACAACAGAGGGGAGGCACCATACTGAAAATAAGAGTATTTACAGAAGGCATACTTAATATTTTATATGTGACTGGATATATCTCTAGAATAAAAGAAAGCAATGTGCATGATAATGAGTTTCTCTGGTAAATAGTTTAAATATAATAGAAAACATATATATATATATACACATATATATGTATATATATTTAATTTAGTTGAAAACACACTCCCCCCCACATACATATATATATATATATAATTCTGACACAGATCATTATGTGCCAGCTCTGTTCTAAGTACCTCACAAATATTAACTCATATAATCCCCAATATCACCTTATAAGGTGGTGTTATTGACTGGACTTCTATCTTCAGATTCACTTAACTCTTCTAATCCAATCTCTGATCTTGTCACTCTCTAGTTAAAAACTAGTCCCTAAAAACTCTCTGTATACAATAAAACTGAAACTTTAAATTTTGGCATACATGATCCTTCATTGTCTACAAACCAGTCACAGGGAATTTCTTTCCGTAGGCCAAAGTCTCTCATAATGATTTGCCTTACACACACTGTTCCTTCTAGATTTTACTCTTTGAAATCTTGTGTACTTCACAGGTTTTTACTGTGTCTCCAAATCTCAATTTTTACTTCTTCTTTGATTCCTTTCCTGATTCCCTCAAGAGGGAACACTGAGTACTTTACTTCCATGCTAGCAGAACACCTGAGACATGTCCCTATGATAGCACTGATGGCCTATCACTGTATTCCTGAGAGAGGGGATGGGATGGAGGAAAAGATAGAATCACGTTAGTAACACACAATATTAATTTTATAATGAAATGCTTTAAAAATATGTAAATAAAGGATAAATGTTCTATTAAAAACTAAGTTACTTGTGTTAGTCTAAAATTGCAAAAATTATAGGATAGTATCAACAAATACAGTCATGCAACTGGTAATTATATTTCAGTTAGTAGCACACCATATGTTATTTACAGAATCTAAGGACAATGAAGAACAATTTAACTTGATTTATCCTCCATTATATTTTTCTTTAAAATAATTTTTTTCTTATATTAAGATAATTGGCATCTGTCAACTACAATTTGTAAAATACTCATATAAATGTTGGCTCACAACATGCAGAATAATATATTCAGAAGATTGAGTCTGTTTCTATGCCTTTATTTCATACTATAGAATCAACGGTAAATATAATTGTGTTTAATGTGATTAAAGAAAAACTAATGTGGATTATAGAAAGCTATATAAACTGGTCGTGGTGGCTCATGCCTGTAATCCCAGCACTTTGGGAGGCTGAGGTGGGCAGATAACTTGAGGCCAGGAGTTCGAGACCAGCCTGGCCAACATGGTGAAACCCTGTCTGTACTAAAAATACAAAATTAACTTGGCGTGGTGGTGCATGCCTGTAATCCCAGCCACTTGGGAAGCTGAGGCACAGGAATCACTTGAACCTGTGAGTTGGAGGTTGCAGTGAGCTGAGATTGCGCCACTGCACTCCAGCCTGGGCAACAGAGGGAGACTCTGTCCAAAAAAGAAAAAAAAAAAGAAAGAAAAGAAAACTCTGTATTACATATATTGCTTGTATTTGTATGTATGCATACATGTATGTATGTATATACATGTATATGTGTGTATATAATAGTGAAGTATATATTACAGTTTATATTTTGTTAAGTTGGCAAATATCTTAGATTGATTGTATTCTCATTTTCATGACATATACGGTTTGTTTCCTTTTTTCTATTTAGGTTCCTGATTAACAGAGCGTAGACATATGCTGCATCTTCCTATTAGCAAAACTGTGCTCTTTAAGAATTTTTGCTGACATAAGCAGAATTTTTGTGGCATCTTAATAAAAATGCATATTTTAAAGGAGGTATTTTGCACAGTTTTGTAAATAATTATCCAAATTGTCTTTGTTATAAAAATCAGAGAAAAGAAGAACAATAGAAATAGTTTAAACATTTGCCAAGACTTTTCATTACAATGATAGTAAGAATTTTAATTAATTATAGAGGCAATTGGGATAGAATAGGACATTGAGGAAATAGCATTAATCTGAGGAAGACTGGGAGTGGGCGCAGAGTTTGCAAAATGCCTCCTTTTAATAAAAGCAGTGACTAATATTTATTAACCACAACATTACAGTAACTATTCTGAATGGAATATCTCCTTTTTTAACTTTTATTTTAAGTTCAGCGGTACATGTGCAGGTTTGTTACATAGGTATACTTATGTCATGGGGATTTCTTGCACAGATTGTTTCATCATTCCAGGTATTAAGCCTAGTACTCATTAGTTATTTTTTCCGATCGTCCTCCACCACCGTCTACCCTCCAAAAGGCCCCAGTGTGTGGTGTTTCCCTCTATGTGTCCATGTGTTCCCATCATTTAGCTTCCACTTATAAGTGAGAACATGCTGTATTTGTTTTCTGTTCCTGTGTTAGTTTGCTAAGGATAATGGCCTCTAGTTCTATCCATGTCCCTGCAAAGGACATGGTCTCAATTTTTTTTTCTTTTATATTTTGAGATGGAGTTTAGCTCTTGTCCCCTAGACTGGAGTGCAATGGCACAATCTCGCTCACCACAGCCTCCACCTCCCGGGTTCAAACAATTCTCCTGCCTCAGCCTCATGAGTAGCTGGGATAACAGGCATGCACCACCATGCCTGGCTAATTTTGTATTTTTAATAGAGATGGGGGGTTTCTCAGTGTTGGTCCGCCTGGTCTCAAACTCCTGACCTCAGATGATCTGCCCACTCGGCCTCCCAAAATGCTGGGATTACAGGCATGAGCCACTGCGCCCGGCCCTTAGGTATTTTTTTTTTTAAATGATTGCATAGTGTTCCGTGGTGTATATGCACCACATTCTCTTTATCCAGTGTATCATTATTGATGGGCATTTAGGTTGATTTTATGTCTTTATTATTGTGAGTAGTGCTGCAATGAACATGTACATGCATGTGTTTTTATAATAGGAAGATTCATATTCCTTTGAGTATATACCCAGTAATGGGATTGCTGGGTCAAACGATGTACAACAGGTAATTTTTAGCCACATTTTATAAGAAAAGCAAACTGACTCAAAATTGGAAAGTACTTACTAAGTTCATGCAGCTAGCAAGTGATTTGTAGAAGATATCTGGAAAAGATATTTGATTCAGATTTTGATCTTTCTAAATTGAAATTCATGGCTATGGTGACAAAAATTCATACATTCAGCCTCAAAGAATTACTTGAATTCTTCACTATTTTTCCTAGGTGTTGTTCACGGCCTAACTCCTTCAGTAATAGTTCTAGCTTAGCCTTGAGTGAGTGAGCATAAAGAGGCATTATCATCCATGAAATTTCAGAAGATAACACTCACATAGATATTGGTAGTCCTAGAAATAATAGCCACAAAATAATTTGGATTTGGAGATATGGATGGATTAATGGGTAGTTGGCCTACTGTTCACCAACTATTTTAAGATCAAAAAGGAAAACTTTTGGCATTTTTTTTTAAAAAAAGACTGATGGCATCCTTCCCAACATTTGTTGCAGATCTCACTTCTAGCTCTGACAGCATTACCCATTCTAGAAGCATCTCTAATGTGACAGTTTAACCACTATGAGGGCTTTTCCGTTGCAGGAATCCGATGATGTGGATTTACGTAGGGAGTCTGTTGATCCACTTGGAACTTTATTAACCCCATGGCGCCCATGGGGCCAAACATCTGCTCTATTTCACACTTTCATTTTTCTTTGTGATCTCATGAAATTTTCTTTATCTGGCTTGCCATAAAAGTTGGATTGAAACATATTTAGATAAGAGATGCTTGTGGTATAGAAATTTAGGTTGCTAATACTGATTGGGAAATTTATCTTAAACAAATTGACTGATAAAGATAGTTGTTCATCTTATTATCATAATAGATAAAATATTTCTATTGCATATGTATATAAATGTATGCATGACAATTAAATAGATAATAAGCAGCTTGTTTCATTATAAAGGTAAAGACATTTTGGGAAGGAAAGCCTTTGTTATTCAATTTTTTTGTGAAAAGAAATATTATTAAAATTTTAAAACTACATTATGATAATTTTAAACATAGAAAGCGGTTATAGTTGACTTAAATCAGATTTTCCGTGTCTCCTTCTTTCCTTTCAGTTAGTAGCAGAAAGATCTGAATGGCAAGGATAGAATGACGCCTTGAAGTAGTAGCAGCTGGGGCTGTGTTGAGTGCCATAGGCTGCCTTGTTGGTAGTTTCCAAATTACTTCTAGGTCTGTCTCTGCTGGTAGAATACTGAAGCATTGCTCTTCTTTAGAAAACTCTGCTCAAGATGTCTCCTGGGATTTTTTTTTTTTTTTTTTTTTTGGTAGATTTAAAGAACAGTATCCTTCTTTGGAAACATGCAGTATTTTTAGAATCCTGTGATATTCTACTGTAAGACAGAAGCCAACAGTTTATACATCCCTGTCCAGGAAGTTGAATAATAAGTAATCCTGGGAATTTAAACCTCTATTTTAAACCTTTGTAAGGACACTTTTATTTCTTCAGTATAAATACAAAAAAAAAAAAAAAAGCCAACATCATCTGAGCTTCTACTTGCTTCAAAAAGAGTCCTATACTAGGGTTTTAAAAATCAACAAATACAGTAAGGACACTTTTATTTCTTCAGTATAAATACAAAAAAAAAAAAAAGCCAACATCATCTGAGCTCCTACTTGCTTCAAAAAGGGTCCTATACTAGGGTTTAAAAAATCAACAAATACAGGAGGAAAGAGAAATATTCAGATTCAGCGAATTTATTTCTTTTTGAAATTACTTTTGTACAAAATGTATAGGAAATATGTTTATTTTCAAAATGCATTGAACCCGGGAGGTGGAGCTTGCAGTGAGCCGAGATCGCACCACTGCACCCCAGCCTGGGTGACAGAGCAAGACTCCATCTCAAAAAAAAAAAAAAATGCATTTTTTTGGTTAGATTAAGGCAAAGAGAAAAGATAATATGGTTCTCTTTTTTTCCCTAACTCTAGGTTAAAAGACTAATTAGTAAAATCGATAATGTATGGACAGTGTGGGAGAATAAATGCGTAATCAAATTAGTGCTTAGTAATTATTTGGCATTTCATACATTTTATTGTGTTTACACCACACTACCATAAAGAAGAAATTATAAATCCTATTTTATGCACAGATAAACAGACTTTAGAGGCTTGACTGGTCATTCATACAGCTAGTATATGTCAGGGCCTGTATAAGCGATGGATCTGTATACAACATGAAGGATGCCTGAATAATTACAAATTTGTTGTCTCTATAGTATAATATTACAATGCAAAGCAATGAATAATGGTAGTCCATTGTCAAGATAAAGGTTATGTAACTTGAAATCTATGGTAGTCTCTACATAGATGTGGATGAATCCACATTGAATATGAAAGTATACAAAATGTTATTTAAAAAAATTTAGTATGTTAAATTTCATCTCCTCATTAGCTGTTATACCTTGCAAGCTTAAGTCATAGAGCTCTTTCTTTACTGAAATAATGCATGTCATCACCACTGAAACTTTTTTTTAAAAGAAAGCATGCACAGCACACACATGCACACATACACACACATACACGATTTATGGAAGATATAAAAAGTACAATTGTTGAAAGATATATGGAAGTAAGTTATCAATTTACCAATTGATTACAGCTTAGTTCATCTTAAATTGCTTTGTAAAGGGAAAAAAAAGCATCTATTAATATGATTTATTTCAGATCCATGCAAGTTTGAAAGAATCAAATCTCTCTGAGCATTTCATTAGGGTTTCTGCTGTCTTCCACCTTCCCCACCACCATTCCTTGACAAGCTTAACTCTCAGCCACAAAGGGAGAGTTTGAACAGACCCAAGAGTTTTCTGTGGGAATTTGTGCATCTGTGGGAAACAGTACTTGACTTCATATTTACTAAACTTGAATCTGAAAAATCCTTTTTCTACATAGCATGGATGCTTCTCAGTGTCTCTAGGCGGTTAAGCCCTAAGGGTATCTTTAGGGTAACACAGTGGAACCAGAAACAACGTAAACCTTGAATTTTCCACAGGAAAACAAAGGGCTAAGGATTAGAATGACACCTACATTGTATACTTCTCCAGTGAATCTCGGTATCGATTATTTTGCCAGATACAGAAAATAACACACATAGTGCCTATGAAATTTCCGACAAATTCTGGTGCCACCCTTATGGGATAGTCCCTAAAGCCCCCAGAAAGTCAGTCACTTGAAATAGTTCCCCTCTATCAGCATATCGTAAATTTCATAGTCATAAGTCATTGTTGTCAATGTAGGGAAAGTCAAGCAGTGAGACACGAAATGTCTTGTGGTTTTTCCATAAGCAGTGTATGTGTGTGTATGTGTGTGTGTGTGTGTGTGTGTGTGTAATATTTGAGATTTTTAAGACATGGTGAGATGGACTAAAAATTTGATCCATTGAAAACTGATGAAAATTGAAGATGATTGAATCTTTAGGTAACATTTCCAAAGGTGTTTGTGGATGTATCAGAATTCCAGATTTCTGGAGGGAGGAGGCACACATTGAAACATAAAGAAGGAAAGTGTACAAAAACAAATTCATACATACCTTAAAAATTCATTGATGGTGCTCAAAGGAGGAAAAGGTGGAAATATTTGTTTATTCCAAAAAACTAAATACATTCATGGTTCATAATAGATCATAAAAAACTAAAATTTGGCGTTTATCTTCCATTTTAGAAACCTAAAAGAAAAAACTATACTCTTTTACATTTGCCTTAACATCTCTGTCAAGAGTTGGAAATCCAGGTGCTTCTGCTTTCTGTACCACTTTTCTTTGCGCCTATTAAAATTCCAATTTTGCTTTGAGAGAAAGAAGAATGATTCTACTTCTCAGAATATTTGGCTAGCTATGTGATGCAGAGGCAATTTTCAGATTTACATTCTTATCACTGCTTCTGTAAGCTCAATTATTTTAACAAGGTCTTTCCAATTTCCCCTAATGTTTTTCATAACTACCTCGAACTTACATTTAAAGCAAAACTCATTTGTGAAATAACTCATTTCTCCTAGACTTTTGAAGCTTTCAGCGTCACACGTGTAGGAAGTTACTGTTTCTATGTGTAAAAGTTTGGTGTAAATGTTTCCTTTTTATTCCAATGAATTTATTAAGTGTTAGCCAAAGCCACTCATGTCAATTTTAGGTTTGCATTTTTATTAGTTTATTTTCAATTTGTGTTGACATATTGGCCACTTATTCTGATTACGATGAAAAAACACTAAAGATGTTTAGAACAGGTGTACTAGAAATGTCCATGTGTAAATTTTTTCATTTGACTAAGAATGATATCATTTTTTTGTTGTACTGAATTATTGTACTTTATGTTAAGGATAAAAAAAATCAGATTGTGACATCCTAATTGCAGATAATTTTTTTTTTTTTGAGACTAGGTCTCACTTCATCACCAGGCTGGAGTGTAGTGGTGCAATCTCAGCTCACTGCAACCTCTGCCTCCTGGGTTCAAGCGATTGTCTTGCCCCAGCCTCCCGAGTAGCTGGGACTATAGACACATTCAACAATGCCCAGCTGATTTTTTGTATTTTTAGTAGAGACGAGGTTTCACCCTGTCAGCCAGGATGGTCTTGACCTCCTGACCTTGTGATCCACCCACCTCGGCCTCCCGAAGTGCTGGAATCACAGGTGTGAGCCACCACGCTGGGCCCTAATTGCAGATAATTTTTATGAATCATTTATATATTCAATACTTCATTGAACAGAAGTATTATATATATCAAAGTTCTTCAATAAACTGTTAGGAATACTTTGACCTGCTTTTATTATGAATTGTAAATGTTCTGAAAAAAACATCAAAATGATGGCATCAAATTCTCTAACATATGCATTAATTGTAAATTAGGTAATTTTTGTATTAATATTTCATTAACCTTTACAGTATTTCAACCACTATGTATATATATGTATCATACCTAACTCATGGCAATTGTGTCTTTAATGATTACATTTTTCTCCAAAAAAGGAATGCATTATACTTTTTCTGTATTCAGTGTGAATTATGTATCTTTTACCGACAACATCTCATTCTAATTAAAAGTACCTATTACATTATTTAGTTCTAATATACCTTATTAGTTACTAGTTACCCAAAAATTAAGGATAGGTTTAGAATACTGCAAAGTACAACAAATTGGTTTTCATCCTTATACTTCATCCCCATTTGATTTGTGTGACTCTATGATATGGCTGAGATTACAGTACATGGCTTCAGAAATTAAATTGTCTTTAGAGATTATTGCTGCTGTGCATGTGTAATTAACTGTGCTCATTATTGTCTATAAAGCCGTAAAACCCCACAGTTTTATGGGAACAATATAAAGCCAATGATTTCAAATCAATCAGTTGGAGAGAATTCTGAGATGTTCCAACAATTAGTTTTGTGAAAAACTTTAAGATACACCATCTTCCTGCAGTCAGCCTAGATAGAGAAAGCAGTAAAGGCTCTGCCATATTAATTAAACAAGCATTCATTAAGCACCTGCTGTGTATTTGCCACCTTGTTCTCTAAGGTGTGAGGGTTGATGTCAGAGATGTCAGAGGGTTATGAAATGTTAGGTTTGAAAAGAATTTTAGAGAAAATCTTGGCTAATTTTTATTCTTTATTGCTGAGACCTGGAAAATGCAAGTGACTTCAGTTCTCACATCTAAAATTAGTATCAACACTAGAATTAGAATGCACAAGAGAAAACAAAATTATATTGAGTGGACCTAAGAGTCAGAGTGGGTGTTGGGTTGACTACCAATAGTAAAGTGCAAACTGTAAAAATTACATAGTGATGCCATAGGAAGCAAAGTCAAAGAATGATTACATATAAAATTTGATTTATATCACTAAGTCTAGATCATAATCCTAGGCTCTTTCAGAAATAATGTTGAATAATCTCATTGATTCTATATGAACGATGAATAGCATTCTCTGTGAATTGGGGCACTCACAATGACCAAAACTGTGCCGAATCAATACTTTTATAATACTTTAAATTTAATAAATTATAACATCAATCACAACACTTATGTGTTTTGCAACATATTTATTTGCTTTGATAGCATTGTTACTTGTTCATTTGGCCTGGAAAATTCCTTGAAATAACTCCATGGTGTTCTAAATCCAGAGATTGAGAACTAAATAAAAGCTAATGAGAAAGTTTCTTCTTCAGTGGTGTATTTAACATTTTAGTGCTTCAGGATTAACTTCCAGGTCTCATATTATGAAGAAATACAAGAAAGGAAATACTTTTTACCAATATAAACAAATGAAGTTCATACTGAATACTAGCATATCAGATTCAGAAGATGGCTTTCCACGTTTGTACTGATCTTTGGAACAATGCATTAAACATTTAGAAACAAATAGAACATCATTCACTTGTTGGGTGAATAGGAAGATTAAACATAGCAATAGAAGATTAAACAAACTAACCTTATGGTAAACTTCAAATATTGTAAAGATTTGTAGTTTAAAATATTCACCTATAATTTTGTACTAGAATCATCACTACAATTCAACAAATTTGGTCAGTTTTCCTTTCACCTATTACTTCTCACCCCTCTCTTTCCCTATCATAGTTTTACTACACGGAAGCATCAGAGCATTTAATTTTATATTTTCTGAGCTATGTTTCCTTCCCATTAAGCTAGTTAATAGAGATGACTCTATTATCTTTCTTCCTGAATGAACTCTAAGTTTGCTATTTGGTTTTTTTCTTATTTCCTCTAAGGCCCTAAAATAATCGCAGGCATCCCTCCAAAATCATTGTGGAATAACAAGGGCATAGCTATAGAGGTACTTTTTATTTTTAATAGACAAGTAGAAAAAATTACACATTTTTAAACAAAAAAATCAAGTCAAAAATGGGACACATACCTTGCATTTACTCTTCCATCACATATACTTTCTATATTAGAATAGATATTCTTATTAACATTAGGCACAGTCTCTGGGAGTTCAAATTTCTTCATATAGTAGATAATCTTTTAGACATATTGGTTATGAAAAGGAAGGAGAATTGGATACAGTAACCCAGAAGCAAGTTCTTTTTCTGCTTCTAAAGGCAGGTCAAAATAAATAACACTCTTGCTGATAGATCTAAAATGTACCATGTTTTTACCTCTTCTTGATTTAAGCCATTGAAACAACACAGTAATTTCAAACATTTCAGAATCATTTCAAAAATATTGTCAAGGTAATCAGATAGCCAAGAAAATAAGTTGTGTCAAGAAACTAAAGATATAATTTAATGTAATTATGGTATTTTTTCCATTCTTAATATAAACATTTTGCCCTCCATTTAACATAGTAGAAGCCATATAATCAATATTATATTATATGTTTTTAATCTGTATATTCTAATTAGTATCATGCTGCTTTTAAAGCCACGCAATTTTTTGTTTTTTGTTCTTCTTTAACATGCAGAGTTTAGTTGGTTAGCATTGAATGTTAGAGAACATATATTATTTTAAGCCTATGAAAATGCAAAAGGGCAAGATTATTAATTTGATTTAAATAAATACTGAAATTAAAATGTATCGAGTCACTCGGTCTACCTGAGTGGTCCTGTTTCATCTTGCGCTTGTCTGTTAGTACCACTTGTACAATAACAAACATTGAAAAAAATTTGAATTGGGAGTATATGCCAGACACTGGAGATACATGGAAATTAAGTAGGGAAGACAGGCACATAATATAGTAATATAAGTATAATAATGGATTGTACAGAAGTACAGAGGTGTTACAAAGCAAATTATTATATCTGCAAAGGAGAGTTAAGGAAAGATTAACTTCTATAAGATGTGTCACTTTGGTCTAGCCTAGTACAATGGATGTGACCCTACCATTGTCTAAGATTGGAATGGGCACCCAGGGACTAGCAGATGTGAAACCTGTAAGTGTGAGAATTTGGCATGTCCAAGGAATGGCAAGTGGTTCAGTGTGTGTGAAGCTTACAGTACAGCCAGGGTGAAGAGATGTAGGCGGCAAATTAGGGAAAAGGCCTTTCCACTCTACAAAAGGACTTTCACTTTATCCTGTCAAAGACAGGGGATCACTAAGGAATTTCAAGACAAGAAGTAACAATGTAGCTGCACTTTGGAAAATTGACTGAAGTGGGGTTGACATTGAAAGCAGGAAAGCCAATTAAACGTTTATTGTAGTGGTTTCAAAGGAAGAAAATGAGAGTGAAGATGTAGTAAAGAAGAGAGACACGTTTAGAAAGCAAAAGCAAAGAACTAAGAGTCTAAGTGGAAATAGGATTCAGAGGAAGGGAGGTGATTGCTCTGTCGCTAACCTGGCTGATAGAGTCAGGGGTAGAACCATTAATCAAAATACAGAAATGCAGGAAGAGCAAGTTTATTGGAGAAGATAAGTTCACTGGGGGTATATTAAGGTTAAAGCGTCTGTGGAAATGTAAGCTTCCTGCAAGGAAATAGCTTATGAATGAGTGAAAAATTTTTCAGTTGGCTTTTGTTTCCAAGTTTAGAATCTAGGTCAGAAGTGAGTGTTTGACAGTGCCCAATTCATAATACCTTCCCAGCATTAAATGCTAACCTTTTTTCCTGTATGTATACATTTGTAAATTAATCAATTCAAGATATTTTTGTAGATTTTTGCTATGTAGGCACTGTATATATATCAGTAAAGAGCACAGCCTCAGCCCACCACTATTTTAATTTAGTAGGAAATACCAAGAAGTAAACTAATAATCATAATAATGTGTGACAAGTGCAGATTTACTACATTATCATATGCAGTTACATCTACCTATGTTTTTTCTGTATTCATCTTTGGATTTTATTTTGTTTTGTTTTGTTTTTGTGTTGTTACATTGTTCAGGCATGTCTTGAACTGACCTTAAGCAATCCTCCTGCCTCAGCCTCCCAAAGCTTCAGTATTATAGGCATGAGCCACTGCTCCTGGCCTAGGATTATTTATTTGTTAGAAAGTTACTGATTTTTAACATAATTTGTCTAAGGGCTTTATATTTTTGGATATCAATATGCTTTGTTTATTTAAAAATTTATTGTCCACTTATATTTGAATATTATTTGTTTTTCTTGTTATTGAAACTATAAAAATCTGTTTATACTTTTAAAATATCTCATATTAGAGATTACAAAGGTGAAAGTACATTGCATTGTGCCTAGCATGGAATATACACACAAGCAACACTTTTTTCTTCCATTTATTGACTTTGCTCTGGAGTCCTTTTCTTTACATATACTGCCTAATGTTCTTTTTATGTCCAGCATGCTTGCTGTTCCATATTTCATGATTAAGTCTTTAAAGAAACCAAATTTTAGGTATCTTTCTGTCCTCACCAACCTAATCACAGTTAATCATTTCTCAATAAGCATTTGTTGAATACTCAGAGTATAACATTCAGAAGATGCTAAAATACATAAAATATGTTCCAAGTGCAGTATGGAAACTCAGAGAAGATGATGTTAATATTAATGAGGAAATATCAGTAGGAAATTCCCACAGAAATATCTACAAAACATGATAAGGATATTGCAAGTAGAGAGAACAAGTTAATGATTCATAGGCATTAAATTATGTGTATTAAAAACAAAGTAAAAAATCACAAATACCTTTAAATTTAGAAAATAAAGAAAACTTAATATCAAGTAAATTAAATATTGATATTGCCGTAAAAAACCTTTTTTTTAAAAAAAGCATAATTAAAATCGATGGAGGAAATAAGATGTCCTAGTTCATAGCACTTTTCTATGTCAAATATAAGCTACTTGGATTTAATAGGCATATAACATTTAGAAATATAATGTAAATCAGCAGCCACTTGTTCTATATTGCTTTGCATATGGGGAAACTGAGACTCACAGATATAAATTGCTTCACGTAGGGAGCACATCCTCAGTGAAAGGATAGAAACAAAACCCAACTCCCTTTCTTTGTCTACTGCTCTTTCTGCTAAACATCATTGACAGGTATAGCATAAGTTAAAGTTGATAGTATTTTAAGGAACACAGTTCATAAAGCAAACAAAATTATTTCTAGTTTTTTCTAATGTAACTTATGGTTGTGATTCTACAATTTTGCATAGTTTGCATGATGAGATGTTATGCATATTTCAGATATTTTTTCATTTACAAAGGAAATATTTATTTTAATTTTGTCACTGGCATTGTCTAACATTTAAAAAGTCTCCATAATCCTGTTCTCTGGGTGTTAACTCCGGTTAAGAATGAAAGATGGCACTCTTCTGTGTAGCTAGTTGTTAGCATTTTCTGTGTTTTGAGTAAAACTCAGTAGCTTTGTCTTTTGTTAAAAGAAAATCTGTTTGAATACATGGTGTTTAAGGGTTAGATCAATCAATTCTTGGTTTTTTATCTAGTGCCATTAAATTGAAAATTTTAAATTAGATTCTAGATATTACTAAAATGAATGCTTTACTTTAATTATAATTTTCTGATTTATAGTATAAAATAAATAGTTTTAAAACAAAGTCATTGATCAGCACAATGATGTTTTGTTTTTAAGTTCTGGGATACATGTGCAGAACCAGCAGGTTTGTTACATAGGTATACATGTGCTATGGTGGTTTGCTGCACCTATCAACCCATCATCTAGGTTTCAAGCCTCGCATGCATTAGGTATTTGTCCTAATACTCTCCCTCCCCTTACCTCCCACCCGCAACAGGCCCTAGTGTGTGATGTTCTCCTACCTGTGCCCTGTGTTCTCTTTATTCAACTCCCACTTATAAGTGAGAACATGCGGTATTTGGTTTTCTGTTCCTGTGTTAGTTTGGATTAGCACAATGGTTTTAATTAATAGGTGAAAATAATAACTTGGAAGAAAAACTGATAGTATTTTAATAATAGAACCAGCCATTTAAAAAAAGTGGTGTTGGTCTGAGTTGAGATTTTTGGAGTTTATGACCACTGAGGTGGCATTGATGTGTACTGCTATGTGGGGTCAAACTTTGGTCCTAAAGGAACCCTGTATTCACAGCAGGAGAAGAAAGCTGACATCAAAGGGAAAGCAGGAGAATAATAGTTCAATTACCAGTGAAATTAGGTACACTGGTTTTCAAAGTTTTTCTTAATTGTACAAATTGATTTTTTAAAGATATGAGCTTGATAAATGACATTTGGTTGGGCTCACATAAACACTTATAAATGAAAGTATCTTTGGGATCATTTTGTTTACTTAATGTATTTTTAAAATATCATTGTATAGAAATGTAAATACTTATACTGAGTAAACATAGAAGAGTTTATATATTAAATATGCACTTGATTGGGGAGGACTAAGGAAGAATGTACCTAGGCAGATGTTGCCTACTCTTCCTTTGGGCTGCCTAGAAAGAGCACTCTGATAAATTCAATGTAACTTTTTTAATACAGTTCATTAATAAATGTTTTATTACTTTATGACAGAGAGTGGAGTAGAGAAATGACACTCGTTTTAACTTTGTTCATTGACAGCTGGTAAACAAAGAGGCAGACATTTCTGGCTTAATTACAAAAAAAAGAAAAGTGATTACAATAATATTCATAATAATCTATTTTTAAGTGACTTTTTCGATTACAACAATATGCATAGATGTGTGTAAACATTCATGCATATTTATAAAGTAAAATCAAGACTAATTGGTAGCTCATTGTTGAAGGGAAAATATATTCTATCTTGTCTTCAAAATAGAGAATTAGAAGAACACTTCAAGAAAGTCGTGCAGATAATTATATTCAGATTATATGAGAATATGGATATAAAATGATTAAAATAAATATTAATTTTTTTATTCCACATGTTCTGAAAGTATGTATGGAAATATAAATATTTGTATTTGTTTGTCTTTATCTTTTGTCTTGCCCACAGGAAAGTAAACTGCAGGAAAGCAGCAATATGGTCTGCCTTGTTTACAGCAGCATAACCTTTACTACTAACAGTGTCTAGACCTTGGGGGTTGTTCAGTAAGCACTGATAGGTGAATGAGTGATATACTGAACTATCTAATAAGTGCAGAACAAAACAAATGTGATGTGTTGCCTTCATGTCTAATAGATGTGGTAGGGCTAGGATTTAAAAAATCAAATACTTACATCAATAAATATTTATTTACAATTGTTAAGTGATGAGGAAAAATGCCATTTTTTTAGATTTGAATGTTACTTTTTGTTGACAGTATATCTTTCTTACACGTTGTAATAAACTATGCAATCTACAAAGCTTACTATATTACTTAACTTTAGGATCAACAAGAGAAAAGATTTTAAACATGGACTCTATTACTTTTCTGGCAATTTACATTCTAGAATTAACAGTGTGAGTTTGAGTATGGTTACCCATGGTGACCTATTAGCATAAAAGGTCTTTAGAGACTGCAGATGGTATAACACAGGATGTACATTAAACCTTTCGGATGTAGATGTGCTAACATAAGTTTTCACACACAAACTTAGGAGGAAACTTAATTATTACTAAATTCAGAATGTGTTTGTAAATGTTTTTATCTCCACATTTATCTAAAACATTACTTAATAGAGACCAGTTAACATTTAGAATTCCACCTCCTTCCTACCTATATGAAGAGTGATTCTCCCAAAACTGTAAATAGGAGTATTCATTATTTCAACACTATAGGCAAAGCCTTGCTAGAACCAATCCTGAATTGCAGCAACTAAAGAAATTTATGAATTAATAACACTATAGGAAATAATCAATTCTAATATGAGGTGCATAATATGCTATTTGTAACATTTATAGCCTTCCTTGTATTTATTCAACTCTGTTTCATCAGGAAGGGATGGAAAATATGCAAACTCAGATCTTTGAAAGGAAGTACATTATAGTGCATATTGTCTAATCACTCTCACTGCAGAAGTTGCCTTTTTTTTTTTTTTAGAAAAGTTTTAAATGTAACCTTCTTTTAAAAGCAAACTGTTCTTGGTCACTTAAAAGTTCTTGGGATTTATTTCTTAACTGAGTTACATGTAAAACTTTTTGAAAATATTTATTCTATAAGATGTTCCATGTCCTGCTGAGCCTTTTCTTCCTTGGTTGAGTTTGAAAACATGCCGTAGCAACTATGTCCCTAAATCTGCAGATCGCAATGAGCACCTACCAAGCTCTACAGCACATAATCACCTATGGAGAACTTTTTCTTAATTTCTCTCGGTTACTTCCTGTCATTATTCTGCCTGCTACATCCGTTGTATTTCATGATACAATGTCATGGCATTCCCAACTGGACCTGGTGGTGGTATTGTTCAATAGCTCAGTCTTTATTGATAGAGTTTCCATTGCTTAGTTCCATACAGAGCTCTTATGAGGTGTTGTTATTGAAAGAGTTCCAGGGTGTTTAGGTAGGCAAATTCATTATTAATTTTTTACTTGATACTTGATAGTATTTATTGGATATTAACTTTGTGCTAGGCTCTGTGAATTATCTCATCTAGTTTTTAGAAAAAAAAAAAACAATTGGGGTTAGCATAAAAGGTCTTTAGAGATTACATTTTATTATCCTCATTTTATAGATGAGGATTCTGGCAGTTACAGAGTTAAAGTAACTTTCCAACAGCCATTCAGCTAGTAAATATCAAAGTTGACAGTTTAACCAGGATAGTCTCTTTCCTTTGTAAGCATGCTTAAGGACTATGCTAGGAATAGATGATGATGATGATGTGTTACAACCTCAAGAGAAAACATTTTATCTTACATAATGAATGAGTGAATTAGTACATAAAATGTATCTTAACACCAAAGAAAGGGAGGAAAAAATTATCAAAATATGGTGGTAAATTTCTGATCTACAGGTAGCTTATCTTTCATTTTTACGTTTTCTTCTGATCTTCAAAATAGGGAAATCATTTTCTGAGCTTGTCTATAAGAAACATAGATTTTAAATATACATTAGAAATTATCTTAGTTATGTGTTCTTGATTGTGTAAATTATGCAAGTTAGCAGATGATATTTCAATAAACATATATTTAATAATGGTGAAACTCAGCTTTCAGTATTATTTAACAAATCATGTTTTTATCTCTCTAAAGTCATTTGGGAAATACCATAAAAATATCTTGCTATAAATTATTCAGTTGGTTACTTATTTGCCCTGTCTTAATTCAGTTTTAAATTCCCTTAATCTAGATAATGGACAGCTACTGCAATCTACTGTCATGGAAATAAAATAACATTTTGTGGAAAGATAAAACTGAAAGATAATTAAAATATAACTAGCTTAGTTTTTTTTTTTTTTGAGATGGAGTTTCACTCTTATTGCCCAGGCTGGAGTGCAATGGCATAATCTTGGGTCACTGCAACCTCCGCCTCCTGGATTCAAGTGATTCTCCTATCTCAGCCTCCCGAGTAGCTGGGATTACAGGCGCCCACCACCATGCCCAGCTAATTTTTTGTATTTTTAGTAGAGACAGGGTTTTACCATGTTGGCCAGGCTGGCCTCAAACTCCTGACCTCAAGTGATCCACTCGCCTTGGCCTCCCAATGTGTAGCTTAGTATTTTTTTTATATCCACTCATACCTTCTGAATCAGGACCTTAATATGAATTTTCCTTGCCACCTGAAAATTAAGTTAAATCTCCCAAGTGTTTATTCTGATGCTATTTTTATTAAAATGATAAATTTAATAAATTTTGAAGGAAAAAAACTGTTGCTTTTCCTAGTTGAAAATTGAGGAATTTTGTTCAATAAAATGAGGGCTAATATATCTTTTCTGGTCATTTTGTCTTCTCTGAACTGACACTTGCTTTCTCAAGATTTTTTTGACAATGAGGGAACTATTCTTAGCTCCAGAATTTGCAGTGATTTGATAAAATTCTTTCAAACTACCCTTAAACTGGATATTTTAGGTACCAAATAGTTGAATTAGTCTAGGCAGTGAAGGAAGTACTTTCTGCTGTTATCCATATGATTAAGAGTTTTAAAGAGTGCAATGAATTTCTTAATTTAGACAAATGTGGAGAATGCTTGCTGATTGTGCTGCAAATTTGTCCAGGACTCATGTTGTTTAATTATTCATGACTTTAAAAGTAGCATACATTACAATTTTGCATCTGTAGATTATTAATAGAATGCTTTTTTAATAGGATGTTCACCACTGAGAAGTGTTTGTCATTTGTTAGTTTGCTTTGTTTTGCTATAAATAAAAAAAAGATCTATAGAGGATGTATAGAATAATCAGTCAATGTCTAGATTGACACTACCTGGGTTGAAAACTCAGCTCCCCATTCACTAGATATGTGAACCTTAGGTAAGCTTCTTAAACTTTTTTTCTGTCAGTTTCTTCCTCTCTAAAATGAAGGTAATAAAATACCTACTCTAGGTGAATGTAGTGAGGAAAAAAAAAATGAACTAATCTATCTTAAATACTCAAGTGCCTGGCGCATAATAAAAAAAAATAGGCCGGGCGTGGTGGCTCATGCCTGCAATCCCAGCACTTTGGGAGGCTGAAGCAGGTGGATCACCTGAGGTCAGGAGTTCAAGACCAGCCTGCCCAACATGGCAAAACCCTGTCTCTACTAAAAATACAAAACATTAGATGGGTGTGGTGGCAGGAACCTGTAATCCCAGCTACTTGGGAGGCTGAGGTAGGAGAATCGCTTGAACCTGGGAGGTGGAGGTTTCAGTGAGCCAAGATTGCGCCACTGCACTCTAGCCTGGGTGACAAGAGCGAAACTCTGTCTCAAAAAAAAAAAAAAAAAAAAGCATTAGCTAACATTGCTCTTCTCAATATAGTCTTTTTCATCAAACTCAAACAAAAGCTTAAGAAATAAGAAAAAAGCACCAGAAGCTGTGGTACTTATATTCATTATTCTATCAAAGGCAATGGATGGGTACCATTTTAGAATGAAAAATTATAGAATAATCTTGCAGGTGCAGAGCAATTAATATACGTAGATGTTTGGCTATTTTATTATTTTTTAATGCCACTGTTTCTAAAAATGCATGGTGCTTTCAAGACCTCAATAAGGATTTTAAAAATACAAACTATCAATGTTGTTAGTTATGTAAGATCCACAAAAACATCTAAATGAAATTAAAATGAGGAAGAAAAAAATTTCCAACTGAAGATTGAAATAAAAAGAAAATGAAGTTGAAAATGTTTTAAAGAAAATAGTTTTTGTGTGATTCTTTGTTCTTTCTTAATCATTGTGTAAGATTTCAAAATAATATTATTTTCTTAGGCTTTGATATATTATGTTCTGAAAGTTAATCAGTCATAATAGTATAAAACATTTGAGGATATGTTTTTCCAAACTTATATTTTAACCATATGTTCCATTCCTTTTTCACTCTCATAATTAGAAAGATAGTCATGTTGCCCAGAACTTAAATTAAAAGAAAGAAAAAGAAAGTCATTTTGAAGCAAATTAATACCTTTTGGTTAAAATTAATCATTTTTGTGATTTTAATTTGTAACAGAAAAGGATCAAGGTAAAGGCCCTTTGCTTTTCCTTTCTTCCTTATCTCATTTTTTTGAAAAACAAATTCTTTTTAATTTTGATGTTTGTACATTTTTACCTTGGTAGCTTTTAAAATTATTTTATCCTTATCCTGGGATCCCAGAGATGCATTTTAATTATAAAAAAAAAAAAGGAAAAAAGAAAAAGAGTGAGAGAGAGAAAAGAATTTGTGCATGCATTATATTTGAGGGAGGTATGAGAAAAGTAAATTTTGCTGGCATATACCATATTAGCAGAAACGATGAGATGATTGATTTTGTTTGTGTTAGTTTTCATAACCCCACAAGTAAGTGAAGAAATTAACAGTGATTATAAACTAATATCTATACTTATAATTTATCTTCTAGAACAATGTATGAAAAGTTGTCATATTAAAGGAAAAATGTCATCGTAATGAATTACCTTGTGGCTAACTTGAAATAAGTGAAAATCTCCAAAGAACTCTCAAAAATCACCTTGATGTCTTGGCTGCATATTGTATCATATCCTAAGACTTTAAAATACCTTTATTTTATCCCATTATTTCTAGTCATAGGCTCCCCACTCTCCTTTTTTGTTTCTCTTTTAAAAAATTTATTTGTATTTTATTCTCCTGTTCGACTTTCAATGTATTCACTCCATTATCACCACCTCTTTGGAGAAGGGGATGTTGTAAAAGCCTTCTTCTACATCTTCCTCTTCCCTAGACTTTCGGTTGGCTTTAAAAATATCCGTGTCTGTCTTCCCCTGCAAACTCATTCAATTGAAATTGATATCATTAATTATCTCCAATACCTATTGCAATGGCATTAGTAGAATGTAAGTTAAGCAAGTTAGCTTCTGAAGCAGCTCTTGAATTCTTCTTACCAAATTACAATAATGATAACAATTATTACACCTTAAAAGACTAGAGAAAGGCAAATATACACTTTTGGAATCATTTTAAAATGTTCATAACTTCAGTCTATTATCGATTCCTATTGCAGTATTTCCAAATGTGAGTACCAAGGCAATAAACCATGTCTATTTTATTCATATTTTAAAATCAGTGATACATTTACAAACCAAGTTTGAAAGGACTAATTATGTCAAGTAACAAAAAGTAGGTAGATGTGGTTGACAGCTCTTAGAATGTTCTTTATTAAATGTAAGAAACCCAAATGCAGTTAGCTTTTCGTTTAATCAAGCAGTGTTTCTAGTATAAATGAATGGCTACTGAAGCCTTTATAGCCTGTATGCTTTCTTAAATGCCTTGCTGAATGTTTAGCACTCCGGCATTCCAATTTGGAGCTTCTTTTAAAGGAGCCTTTCATAAAACTCTGGACAGAAACCTGCTCTAGAGGACCATATGGGTTATTGTACAAAAGAGAAACAAATTATAAAAGCTCGTTGTTACTTGATTGCTTAACATTTTTCTCTTCTTTTTATAAAAACAAAAATTAGATTAATCAGTGACCTACTTTTGCTTATACAGCCCAGAGAGTCAACAATTTATATAAAGGCTTATATTTAAATTATTTTATTACAAGCAAAAAGAGACCTAGACAAGCCTTTTAAATTAAACAAACTCTTATCCAAGATAATAGACTTATTTAACCCATTCAAAATCATTTCACCTTACATACAGTTTAAAATTATTTAGATCCGTCTGCCCATCCAGAGCTGTTGTGAGTAGTCTTAAGAGTCTGTGGTATCTTCTAGAATTTGTTTTCATGACATTCCATACAGCATTGTGTGATGATTGGAAGAATATGAGTCCAGAGAACAGAGGTCTGGATCTCATTCTGTCAGTTATCATGTTATTTGGTGTGTTAAGAAAATTGAGCCTTAGTAGGAACGAGTTATTTATAAAGGGGGTTAAAGTTATTCCTTATCTTCTTCACAGACTTATTGTAAGGAACAAATGAAATACTGTTTTTGAATTGCAAAGGGCTTACAAATATATGGGTTATCATACTAGAGATTAATTGATGTAATTATGTTCAAATGAGTTTTTGCTGCTTGGCCTCATCTCACCCAGGGTTAGTTTCTCTTTACACTTTACACTCAGGTTAGCCATCTTGCAGGTTGTTACTATCAATTACCAGAAGAAATAGAAAATATAACATGGATAGATTCTAAGAAATTCAACTCCATTTGTTCAAAAACAGCACAAACCTTACTCAAACCAACAAACCCTGTTTATGATAAAGCACTTTCGGATTTTTGCCGTAATGGCACAGTTCAAAGCGTAAGAAAAATTCAATAAACATTTGTGGAAATGATTTTAATATAATTATTTCCAGAATACAATGTGCTGATTGCATAAAATTTGACACTCTAAAATTTATTGATTTTATTATTATTATACTATTATTTTGATCAAAACAGATATTTTAGCTGGCCACTTCCATTCATAGCAACACTTTGGTTCTGGATTCAACAGAGTTATCTGTTAGCATTCATCAAAATAAATTATGGTTGCTCAGTATTACATTGTGGCATGGGTTTGTAGACAGTCTTTCAGGGCTGGTTTCCAAAATATTTTTCAAATGTCTTTCGGCACTTTAGATCTTAACAATATGTGACTACATATTTTAAAATTATATTTTAACATGTCATGTGTATATAATCATTTTGATTTTCTGTGAATAAATTATAATCAGAATTTTGTATGCTATAGTATAAAGGCAGAGATAGAAATTGGGTTCTTGAAGTAATACCTTTGTTTATGATTTTTAAGCCAGATTTATTTTTGTTTTCTGTTTCAATGGACAGCTCTGTAAGAGGAACATAAGAAAACCTGAGTGTGCTTAAAAAAGGTAACAGGGGGTCTTGAATCCATGTCACATGAACATTAAGAGGAGTGAAATAAAATAGTTATGGCTGTTTAGCCTAAATAGAATATTCAACTATCAAATAGAAGTGTTGAGATGTTTGGGTTGCCATTTCGAAGAATGATTTTACTTATGTACATATTAGAAAGGCTAGAACTAACACAACTCGATGATGGTTACAGGGACATTAACATCTCTTTAACAAAATGATGGATTTTCCAAAAATTCAGTGTTATAACTTAGAATTGCTTTATTTTTCTAATAATTCTCATTTATTTGGGATAGTTCCTTTATGTTTCTGCAGTAATGAATATGTCCTTACTAGAATTGATAACTGACTGTCCCTGACTTGAAAGATACCTATTTCAGTCAAGGTCAGAAATAAAAATTACTTTCTCAGAACCTGCAGACAAACCACTTAGTAACACTCAGTAAAACCACACTTTCCATATACAGGTGTTTGTTCTAACAGTCTAGGCATCATAGATGGTATGCCAAGGCTCCACGGAGGTCACATGGTTTTCAATAGTGCCAAGGTGATATATATTTCACCTCATCTTAAAATTCTAGTAGGGTACTGGGTTCAGCAGTAGAAACAGTTTATTTGCATCACCCCCAGGACCCACTGTGGTAAAATACAATGAGTCTTCTTAATATGTAAGCAATTCAGGCATAGGATTTAAATTGTATTACAGTAAACAGAGAAAAGTTAGCATTTCTTCCTTTTGCCAGTTCATTCTTCTAGAATAGGATAATGTCATGGTTCAGTAATCCATTCTCCAACATGGATAGGACAAGCACCGGATGTGGAGATGACTCCATGAAGAGTACAGCTTGACCCTGTTAAGTCTGTCAAGTCATACTCGCATCCCCACTGAAGAGGAAAAGGCTAGGAGAATAAAATTGAGTTTAAAAAGTAATCCTGGCTGGGCGCGATGGCTCACACCTGTAATCCCAGCACTTTGGGAGGCCAAGGTGTGTGAATTACCTGAGGTCAGGAGTTTGAGACCAGACTGGCCAACATGGTGAAACCCCATCTGTACTAAAAATACAAAAATTAGCCAGTTGTGGTAGTGCACGTCTGTAGTCCTAGCTACTCTGGAAGCTGAGGCAGAAGAATCACTTGAACTCAGGAGGCAGGGGTTGCAGTGAGATCATGCCACTTCACTCCAGCCTGGGCGACAGAGCGAGACTCTATCAAAAGAAAAAAAGAAGAAGGATAGGAACCGTGTAAATGAACCTGATAGCAGGCCTTGGTTTGTCCATGGCTTTTTTATTTTATTTATTTATTTATTTATGTATGTATGTATGTATTTATTTATTTATTTCTGAGACGGACTCTTGCTCTGTCGCCCAGGCTGGAGTGCAGTGGTGCGATCTTGGCCCACTGCAAGCTCCACCTCCAAGTTCACGCCATTCTCCTGCCTCAGCCTCCTGGGTAGCTGGGACCACAGGGGCCTACGACCACGCCCGGCTAATTTTTTGTATTTTTAGTAGAGATGGGGTTTCACCCTGTTAGCCAGGGTGGTCTTAATCTCCTGACCTCATGATCCACCCGCCTCATCCTCCCAAAGTGTTGGGATTACAGGCGTGAGCCACCACGCCCGGACGGCTTTTTTAAAGAAAAAATATTTCTTCCTTTTCTTCCCTGGCAGCAATAGTATTGCGATTGCCATTTACAAGTAAAACTTCACCAGACTTTTTACACTAGAAACACAGATTAATTACTAGGCTCTTTTAAATATTTTGTTTCTAGTATGCTCAAATACTTAATCAAATTTAGGAACAAATAACCAATATCACAAATAATATTGCATAAGGAGTAAAAACATTCTAATGCAAAAACTCAAAACCATAATTCCTAATGATTTTTGGCTAGCCATCATTTTTTAAGGCGGGATAAACATACAGTTATATATTTTTTCTTTTAAAAAAATTTTCATCACAGGAATTAGTCGGAAGTAACCAAATGCAGTGCTCAAGAATATTGTAGAATTTATTTAAGGGCAGTGTTGATAGCTAAATCAGATAATGTCTATAGACATTTTCAAATCAGAGCATCCTTGGTTCTGTTAATAATTACCCTGCTTTCCCAGTCCCAATCTCTTAAATTTGGGATTTTCCGAAGATTGTTCATATTGTCATCCAATTTGAAAATGCCAACTCCTCTTTTTATTTTTCTTTTTAGGGTCATATATGTTTTAGAGTGGGCTTTTTCCAAGTCTCTTGACATGGTCCATCTTGTGATTGCATGTGTAACTTCTTCCTTATGAAGACATTGTTCTTTGAAGCCAGGTTCTATATATTGTAGAGTTGAATTTTATTAGCATTTATTACTTTATTAGCATAGGGATGTAGATAGTAGCTATAGTATTTATTTTATAAATGGATAAATAATTATATGAACCATTTGGATTTTAAGTTTTAATGAAGCCAGTAAAGTCCTTCTCCATGTAGAGATAGCGTTATTCCAGTTCTTCGCTGATTGAGTACCTTTCTGAAAATAAAATCAGTTGTTCTAATGGTAGAAGCCCAAAAGAGATGAGAAAAAAAAATCACTTTTAGGTGTACAGACATAAGGGTGCATACATATCAGCTAGGATGTGTGTTAAAATCCTCAAATAAGTGAAAGATTAAAGGAGAAGCCCAAATCAGTGTTTTTAGAAGGATCTCTAGGAGGCCACTGTCTTGAACCCTAAAACACTAAAATTAAATTTAAAAAACTGGTCTAATGAATTAGTTTCTCTCCATCAAAGCTTTGTTTACAACTTAAAGTCTCTATCTCCACCTGAAAGGGAAGATTGACTATACAAAAAATTTAGTTAACTTTTGTTTGGCTTTCTTTTTTCTTGGAAAATTCATATGACAAGTAAAACAAAGAAAAATAAGAGATGCCTCTCCACATATATACCTTTAAGTTTTCTCACAATTTTGAGAGCTTATCATGCTACAAGGTGGAAGCCATTCCTTTAAAAAAAGTATACAATTTAATTTTGAAACAAGAGGAACTGGATAATATTATTTTTCACCACCTAGAAAACCAACCAAATAAGGTTCTTTTTATTTATTTAGTCTTTGCAAATAGGTAATTTAACACATTCAGGATATTGTGAAAGAATTGCCATGCAGGTAGTAATTTTGGCATTTGAAGTTGAAGTCATTTTTAAATCTCCTATTCAAGCAAAGATTATCAAACCTAACATGTATGTAAAAACATCAGGGCCTAGCAAAGATTTTGTTTGGTGAAGCTCTGTCAGCTCAGTGTATACAGTGGGGCAGTGTGGGATATTAGAACATTGCCACTAGGGGCGGGAGACCTGGGTTCTGTCAATGAGTAGGTATTTTTAAGACTTTCATTTCTATTTCTCCATTATCAAAACCAGGAGATTGTAATAGACTACAGTAAATTCTCTTCCCACTCTAAAGTCGTATATCTGTAACTTTAACTTTCTAGATCAAGAAACTAATAGGTGTATGTGTATAAAGATGCAGGTAAGCAAACATGCAAATAACGTGCATATAATGAAAAATAAGCACAAGTCTAGAAAGAGCAAAAGGAAGAAAGGCAGTAACTGATTATTTGTTTACAAAAGTTGTAATGAGGTGTGATTATTGTTTTGGAAACAAACTTTATGTATTTTCTGACATTGTATCAAGAACTTTCTTCTGAGAAATGATCTTAAGACACTGTATTCTTTTGAAGTTTTAAAAGTTTTTATTGAGCTGCCCAGAAAAAAGTCTATTTGAACATAATATGCTGACATGGTGCATCAAAAATGTCAAGCTGTTTTACATTTCAGACTTTCACAGTAATAAAAATTGTCCTTTCATCCATTAAATATAACATCTTTACACAGGAGAGCTCTGATATGAAGATCTTTAGAAATTTGAAGAGTTAATGGGTACTTAGATGTTTGTTATTCCTGGTTGCTGTGCTGTCATTAGGCATCATAATTATGAATATTTCATTGTCTCATGTCATTTTATCACTTTTTAAATTCATTTGTGTCTTAGTGTGGTACACTAATCACAAGTTCAAAACAACTAAAATATGAAAAACCTTTACAATTCAGACATAGTGTTTGGGTTTTGTTTGTATCCAGTATCTCTTACTTCTCACTAGGTAATAGAAAGTACAGTGACTTTTCTAAGTTATATAGCCAATCTTTCCCTGACTCATTTTGGGCTTTGTTTTTTAATCTAAATTTTGTGTGTTTTTGCTTTCATTCTTTTTTAAGGGCTTTGTTTTTTATCTAAATATCGTATGTTTTTGCTTCCATTCTTCAACTGTTTAATGTGAAGATAGATTTTTTAAAGCATAGTGAAATGGTATTTTGAAGTTAACTATAGAATCTTCTACCATGTTCTTTTATATTATTTTTTGTTGTCTATAGGCCTAGTATTTCTTGGGGATATGATTTTATCAACTGAAATTTTTCTTATAATGAGAAAACTTTCAAAATAATTTTAAATTTAAAATTATGTTTCAAATTTTTTGGAGGTCGTCTACATCTATAGACATTTGATATGTTTTTAAATTGATTTTAGTTGTGTAATTGTTTTAAAATTGTCAGTTAATAAAATAGTTATTTGGTTTATTTCACAAACATATATTTATATGCACTCATAATTTTCTATAGAGAGTTGGGTGTAGTAAAGAACACTAGTCTACTAGAAAAGAGACCTGGTGTCACATTCTAACCTTGCTGCTATCTTTTTTTCTTTCTTGTTTTTTTTTTTTTTTTTTTGAGACAGAGTCTAGCTCTGGCGCCCAGGTTGGAGTGCAGTGGCACGATCTCAGCTCACTGCAAACTCCACCTCCTGAGTTCACGCCATTCTCCTGCCTCAGCCTCCTGAGTATCTGGGACCATAGGCGCCCGCCACCACAACTGGCTAATTTTTTTTTTTTTTTGTATTTTTAGTAGAGATGGGGCTTCACTGTGTTAGCCAGGATGGTCTCGATCTGACCTGGTGATCCGCCTGCCTCCGCCTCCCAAAGTGCTGGGATTACAGGTGTGAGCCACAGCGCCCGGCCCCTTGCTACTATCTTTAATAGCTATGTAATCTTAGGCAACAGTATATAACATTGACTTTCAATTTTCTCATTGCAAACCATGTAAAATGTCCCTCATTACTGCAGTATTCAAGCACAGACTAGAAAAGCAATATGAAAAAAAAGACGTAGAAGAAATATAAATATTGCATGCATTGTTGGATTATACCACCTTTAAGGTACCTCACAAATTTGAGACTTATTATCCTATATACATAATTATTAATTATCATTTAGATGTAGGCTGTCATATTTTAATTAGTGAGGACAGATTTCCAATTCTCTTCAGAAGGCTCTGTGTGTGTGTGTGTGTGTGTGTGTCTGTGTGTGTGTCCGGGTGAGTAAGATGTAAGTTTGAGCAAGCTTAGGCTTCACTATTTTATATAGAAAATATTTTCTGAACATCCACCAACTGTCCGGGACTATTCTAGGCGCTTGGGTTACATTAGGGAAACCCACACATGTGCACACATAGACATGTGCACACACACACAAATTATTGAGATAGTAGAGAGTGGTCAGTGCTGTTGAAAACACAAAGGGAAGGGAAGGGGATCAGGTTGCATTTTTAAATTAGGTGGTCAAAATTGGCCTCAGTGAGAAAGTGGCATCTGAGCAAAGACTTGAAGTTCAGGGGAATATCTAAGCAGATATCTGGAGGACAACACTCTAAGGACTAGTAGCAGTGCAAGCCTTCAAAGCATGTGCATGTCTGATATGTTCACTGTATAATAAAGAGGACAGGTGGCCGAAGGTAAGTGAATGAGGGACCCATTAGGTCAGAAAGGGAGTGGAGCCTAATCATAGTCACTGTAGTGTTTCGCAGGTGCTTGTAATCACTTGACTTTTACACTGAGATGAAGAACTAGTAGGGGATTTAGAGCAGAAGAGAGACATACAGTACACAAGGATCAGTGTACCTACTGGGTTCAAAAATAGTTTGCCCATAGATAGAAGAAGGAAAACCAGTTAAGAAAGGAATATAGTAATCCATGTGAGTGATAACTGTGACTTGGTATCAGGGTGGTAGCAATAGAAATTTTGAGAAATAACTGGGAATTCTGCATATATGTAAAGATATTACAATAAGGTTTCCAAAAAATTGGATGTGTATATGAGAGAAGGGAAAGATCTGAAATGAAGCCAACATTTTTGTTTCATCAACTGAGAGGATGCTATTGCCATCCACCTATATGAGAAATGAGAAAGAATCTTAGTGGAGTAAGTTTGTAGGGGGCAAAGGAAATGAAAACTTCAGTTTTGGGGCATGCCAGTTTTGAAATATCTATTTGACATCTCAATGAAATGTCAAGTAAGCAGGGATAATAACGTGGTTAGAAGAGAACAAATAGTGTGGTGTCACGGAAGCCAATAAAGAAAGTATATCAAGGACAATGGACTTGATGTTGATAAGCCAAGTATGGTTAAGAATTGAAAAGATGGCCATTTGATTTGGCAATCTGGAGTTCATTGGTGATCTTGACAGGGATACTTTTGTTGTAATTATCAGAGGAAACACCTGATTGGAAAGGATTACAAATTATAAGAGGATGGAACTAGTGTTACTAACAATGGTCAACACTCTCTAGCTATTTTGTTGTAAAAGGGAGAAGACAATTGGAATTAAAACTAATGGGCAAAATGTGGTTTAAAGCGGGATTATGTTTCAGATTGGAGAAGAATAACATTTTTGTTTTGCTGGTGGTGATTACTGTGACTACATAAGGAAAAACAGTGATGCAAAGAAAAAGAAATAATTCCAATGTGTAGTTTTAAATAGGTGAAATGAATTGTATTTGTGCATAAGAGAAAGTTTTACTGAGGAGTAAATATTTTTATCTCAAGAAACTTGATAAAGAACAGAGTATATGAGTTCGGTTGTGGGTAGATATATGAGGCTGTGAGACCTTCTGAAGCTTCTCCCTGGTTACTTCAATTTTATCAGTGGAAAAAGAAGCAAAGTCATGAACTGAAAGCATTAGGATAGAGGTGTTCAGAAGAAAGGAAAAACTATGAAATAGTTCTCCAAGATAGTGGACAGTACATGGACTGGTTAAATATATTATATTGTGGGCAGCTGTAGGAGTCCTCTAACAATTTGTCAAATTGAATTTAAAGTGAGATCATTAAGAGCCATGTGTTTCTCTGTGCATCTTTAATTGCAGAGGTGCAGGTGTTGAAGAAACAGTGCGTTAGATTTATGTAGGACTGTAATTTTGCCTAATAAAAGATGTTAAGGGGCCTTGAAAAATATGCAGGATCAATTGATTGAAGGTCATGTTGGCATCAAATGATTGTTAGAGTTGGGTTACTAGAGCAAATGAGCTAGAAAGATAGAAGATGATGGTCAGAGACATAGATGCATGAAACAGGGATTATAGAAGTATGGACACTACTGGTAATGGATATGTCTATAAATGACCTGGACTTACTTGGCTGGGATAGAGTGGAGGACAATATGTTAGAGCAAAGAAGATTAAGGAATTAAGAGGCCAAATTTTAGGAAGGATATCATATATGTGTTTATTGAAATTGCCAATAACTAAATTAGGAGTCATGTTGAAGTGAGTGGCAGTTAGGCAGGAGATAAAATAGTTGACAAACAAGGAGGGGTTAATTGCAATATCATTAAGTGTTTGCAACAATGAAGATAATGATCAGTATAATCTGCTGACCAGAGATTGAAAGCTGGGATTTACAGGGAGGGGAGGAAAATAGTATAGAAACGATAGTAACAATAGAAGTGGCCATGTGTCAATGTGATCTCATCTCATTTGATTTTTAAAACTGTATTATATTTATCATACTGTAGGAATCATTAAGTAATGAAATCTATTTGACTCATGTGTTGATATTTAGAATGGGGAAGTAAAAGTAAGCACAAGGTGTAATGAAAGAGTACATGGATGAGAATCTTTGGAGAAAATTTTGTGTTAGAGAGAATTTGCATGAAAGAGTAAGTTAGATTTGGGTTCCAAGCATGGCTCTGCCATTTATGAATTGAGTTCTTCATTAAAGTGTTTTGTCTCTGGAATGAGATAAAAATAACTAACTCTCAGAGTTGTGAGCGATAAGTACAATGATGTATGTAAAACACCTGGCATAGAATAAGCATTTGGTGAATGCTAGTTCTCTTTCATAAAGGAGAGATTCAATTATTGAATGCATTTACAGGGTACTGTAACAAAGATAGACTTCTGAGGTAAACAATTTCTATTTCTATCACCACTGATAAATGATTCATGAACTCATTCAATACACCAACTGTGTGTTATTTCAGTGACTTGAGAATGTGTTTTTGGACTCTCAAAGATTTTCTTTTTCAATTTCTGGCTTTGTATTGTATATTACAACATGTATAAGGTACAACAGTCATAAGAAAATCAGGACATTATCATTTTCTTTCATAGTAAATACTAAAGTATTAATTTCTTGTATTACTTTTTAAAATGTGTGGATATATGATAACATTATCATTGAGTAGAATCTAAATGCATAAAATGATTATTTAGAGTATTTTATGAATAATAGGATGCATATAATATAATAATATGGGAAATTTAAAGACAATGCAAATTTTCTATTAAACATATACTCATGTTGAATGAATGTTATTAAGTAATTGTAGTTGCTTATAGAGATAATTTGAAAAAGCATTGGGATATATTTCCAGTCTTGCATGATCAATGAGAGAAGTGAAAAATGATCACAGAATTATAAGAATATCTTAGAAAGTGGTCTATTGGGGTGGAGAAAGTAGCTCTATTCCATATAGTTATTGAGGCACCTAGGATCTCTGCCATCCACTAGAATCTTTTCATCCTTGTTGAATCCTCTGTATGTGGCCATTCGAAAAGTACAAAGAAGGAGGATGCATAAAAGATTTAAAAAGATTTCAGAGTTATGTCTCAAAAGGATGCACACTGTTTTTGGACACATATTGATGGCTAGGACTAGTCAACTTTGTGGGCCATCCAGATGTAAAGAGGCTGGGAAACGCAGTCTAAATATGTGCCAGTGTGTGCCAAGGAGAAGAATGCCTGCTTATGGATGAACTAGCTAGTCTATTCCAGAGTTGGTGCATTACTGGATGTTAAATCAGAAGTTATATATGGACTCTGTGGCATAAAAAATGTAGAAAATGGGTAGAACATTTTAAGATACCTGACTACCAGATAGCCAGGTAATGCTTCACTTTGGTGGACTATCAGAGTAGATCTTAAATGACACATCAATGTGGTTTGTCACAAAAGTCTGGAATATATTTTTTAGGGAGCAGGAATTAATCTGTAGTATATTCCAACAATGTAATTAGTCTGAAGAGGAAATAGGCTTTTATTAGTGAAGGAAATCCTCATATACAGATAGCAAAGGTAAGTGGGACCAGACCAGGGTCTATCTTGGATATCAGGATGAGAAGTTGTGTTATTACTTGGAAACTATCTTTTCCGTTATGTTATTTTAAGCCATAAGTAAAATAATGTTGGTGATACATTTAATTAAGAGGTTTATAGCAAATGCATTTATAATACTGAGTTCTACAGTTGGAGTTTTTTATTTTATATTACCCAGAATGGAATACTATTTTCACATGATATTCAGGATTGCTTCTGTTTATGGAAAGCACTATATAATCATATGCATGTGCACTTGCAAATGAGCATTTATGCTTATTGCCATGAAAAGGTTTAGCACCACAACTATCATTCTAGACATCACTGATAGATCCATAAGGTCTTTACAACTGCAAGCAACTTTTGAGCTAATGGAGTTCAACGCAGTCAGATGATTTTTCCAAGGAATCATAGATGATCTTAAATCTAGATCTATATACAATTCTCCTAAATTATGAGGTTCAAAATTGTTAAGAAAGGAATCCTATTTCCTATTATCATAGTTATAGCAACTGAAGTGTGTATATTTTACATAGAAAGGATCTGGACTAGATTCTTATTACTTTGAAAAATAGCTTATTTTAGCCACAGTTTAAGATAAAAATAATAATATGACACACAAGTGGATATACATTAGAAAACAAATTGTGGGGAATAGACTGTACCGCCTACTCAGAACTGAACCAGACAAGATAACACATAAAAGAACAGATATTGTAGTAATGAGAGCACAGCTGCTTAGGATTCTACTGAAATGTGGGAAACATTATTCGTGGAACAAAGAAAAACAACTAAAGAGAACAGCTTTAAACCAGCACCTTCATATTTAGCCTCATATTGCATATTTTACATATTTTAATCATAGCCCACTTCCTTCCAAAATAGGCTTGAGGCCGTTTATAAGAAGATAATGTTGCAATAGCACTGACTCAAGGATAAGATAGGATGGGGTAGTGGTGCAATAGTACCACATTAATCGTACTAGATTACTAACACTAGAGGTAAACTTTTATTTAGGACAAACTTTTGGCATTTAGCTTCTTGGCACTCAAGTCAACAAAGAAAAATAAAATTATACTCATATTATTTGGTAAAAAGAAGGAGTGTGTGGGCTTTTTCTTTCTTTCTTCTTCACAGTTCTGATCTCTGAGAGGAACTTATTTTGCAATTCTTTAATAAGGCAGTTTTACAAGACATGACTTCAACATCATCCCATAAATAAATACTGAACTTCTATTTCCTGCCTAGCTCTCTACTGAGTTCTTTGGACACATAGATGAATAAGAAGCATCCTTACCCTTAAGGAGCTCACAGCTAGGATAAACTTAACTGGGCAATCAATGCAATAAATAAATTACTTGCAAGACAAAATGGTGGCCCAAAGGAAAAAGTGGTCAGCAAGGTCAAAGAGAGAAGCCCTCATAGGGGAAGAACATTGAACTGATCTTAAAGTATGAGTGTAGATCAAGGATTAAAAAAGAAATGAGAAGAACTTACTCTAATCTTAAAACAAAACACCCACAATGTATAATTTTATTCAGACATTCATAGAGAATTCCTTCAGAGAGCCAAAACAACATAGTCCAGGTGCCTAAAATGTAGGATAACTTGTTTGATTAAAAATACTGAAATTTGAGAAATGAGTGGTTAATTGGTCCCTTCAGCTCTGTTTGAATGTAATTCATCATATAGTGTTCTTCTGGTGGTATGTCTGTTCATCACCTAACTAGTACGATTAAGACATTTGTCAAAAGGTAATTTTTTAAAGTGAAAGTCTAGATTTAAAAAAATTGTGGTAACATCTATGTAGCATAAAATTTACCACCTTAACCAGTTTAAAGTTACATATGTTAACATTGATGTGCAACCAACCTCTAGAAATTTGTCATCTTACAAAACCGAAACTCTGTACCTGTTAAGCAGCCACATCCCGTTTCCTCCTCCCCCACTCTCTGGCAACCACCATTCTACTTTTTCTGTTTCTGTGAATTTGACTAGGTCTCTCATACAAGTGGACTAGCTTGTTTCACTTAGTATAAAATTCTCAAGGATTATTCTTGTTGTAGCATGTGTCAAAATTTCCTTTCTTTGAAAGTTTGAATAGTATTTTATACATTTTGTTTATACATTTATCCATAGATGGGCACAGGGTTGCTTTCACGTTTTGGTGATGGTGAATAATGCTGCTATGAACATAACTGTACAAACGTCTCTTTGAGATCTTGTTTTTAATCTTTTGAATATATACACAGAAGTTGAATTGCTACAACATATGGTAATTTTATTTTTAATTTTTTTGAGGAAGCATCATACTGTTTTCCATAATGATTGCACCATTTCACATTTCCAGCAACAGAACAGAGTTCCAGTTTTTCTACATACTCACCAACACTTGTTATTTTATGTTTTTCTGACAGTGGCCATCCTGATAGGTAAGGTGATATCTCATTATGGTTTTGATATGCATTTACCTAATAATTAGTGATATTGAACATCTTTTCATATGCTACTTGGCCATTTGTATATCTTTGTTGGAATATCTGTTGAGATCCTTTGGCCATTTTTTAATTGTGTTATTTTGTTGTTGAACTGCAGGGATCTTTTATATATCCTGGATATTAACCCCTTATCAGATACAATGATTTGCAAATATTTTCTCCCATTTTATAGGTTGCCTTTTCACTTTGTTGAATGTGCCTCTCAAAATTTTTTGCCTTGAATGAGTTCATAGAAAATCCGTTACAGTATTTGAGATTCATGGAATAGGGAAGGTAAGTCATTGTCCTGGGAAAGAAAATGGAAGTATGAGTTGCTAATTATATTCATTTCTATTTTAAAATATTAGCTATTAATGCTCATTTTGACAAGGATAAGGTTAGGAGCTTTAAGTCCATAAGCCCAGGACAGATTTTGGTGCTTCTTGACATATTTAGTAAAAACAAAGACATTTTAAATAAATGATTAACTTTTCAGAAAATGAGAAAACTGTATATTTATGTCTAAATTTAGTAGTCTTTTTAATTTGTTTTGTTTTTTCTCTTCTTCAATTTTCTCTTCTCTCCTCTCTCTCTCTTTCTCTCTCTTTCTCCTCTTCTCTCTGTCTCTTTCTCTAAATCCCTTTATATTGCTCTTGCTTTACTGGTGTCTTGACCTTCTCGTTAGGTAATGTAGCACAGTGCCTTGATGAAAAATGTGACAAGCTCCTTTTAGACATTTCACTGATTGACATGAAAAGAATTATTAATAACAGCTGTCATTTTCGTAGCACATACTAAGTGCTATTTTGTTCTCTGCTCTGGAAAAGAGGAGGATGTGAGAGGTTACTTCCCACATAGTTCCTTCCCTCTAAGGGATTATAGTCTAATGGGAGGACAATAAAATTGGGGTAAAATATGTTTGCTAGCCTTCAATGTCTCATGGCTCTTTTTTTTGTTTGAAGCTATAGTATGAGCAACATTTACCTTAACAGTTAAGCCAAATCTTCACACTGTTTTGAATAAGTTACTTCTAAAAGGGTTTAAGCTCAAAAAATGTTATCTTACTTTTGTGATCTGTATGGGCTGTCACTTTGATGCCTTTCTTTTTATTTCTTTTCTGTTTTTGTCTTCCAGTAAATAGTTGTCATACCTATAAGCAGGGTCTTTAGCCCTTAACTACTTAAGTATTCAGAACAGGTTTCAGACTGTGTATATATAGTTATGATAATAAACAGGCCCTATTCTAACCCAGCTCTTAAACTTCTGCATCTGGGCACGCTACTTATGTGTAAATGAAAACTAAATAGAACTGCATTAAGGAGCTAAGTAATCTCAAGAAGGAAGCGCTCATGTTTGACAGTAAGAGGTACATTTTTCAGACTGGGTGCGGTGGCTCAAGCCTGTAATCCCAGCACTTTGGGAGGCTGAGGCGGATGGATCACTTGAGGTTAGGAGTTCGAGACCAGCCTGGCCAACATGGTGAAACCCCATCTCTACTAAAAACTCAAAATTAGCTGGGCATGGTGTCATGCACCTGTAATCCCAGCTACTTGGGAGGCTGAGGCTGGAGAATTGGTTGAACCCGGGAGGCGGCGGTTGTAGTGAGCAGAGATCACACCATTACACTCCAGCCTGGGCAAAAAATGTGAAACTGTCTCAAAAAAAAAAAAAAGGCTGCATTTTTCAGATAAAGATTATCATAGCTGTTCAGGCTACTATAACAAAGAACCATAGACAGAGTGGTTTATAAAGAAATTTATTTCTCCCAGTTCTGGAGGCTAGAAGTCTGAGATGAGGGTGCCAGCATGGTGAGGAACCTCTTCCAGGTTTCAGACGGCTGAAATCCTAGTGCATCATCCCATGGTGGAAAGAGAGCGGGAACTCTCTGGGATCTCTTTCAGAAAGGTGCTAAACTCATTTATAAGGGCTCCACTCTCATAACCTAATTTCCTCCCAGAGACTACACCACCTAATACCATCACATTGGGGGTTAGGATTTCAACATATGAATTATGATGAGACACAAACATTCAGTCCATTGCAAATATAAACAGGGAATCATCAGATATGCTATAATGCTATCTGATTCCAAATATCATAGATAAATCTCTTAGATGCCCTACAACCCACTGTTTAACAGAATAGTTATTGTTATAGATGAATCTGATTAGTTTTCCTCCCTAAACAAGCTGATAGAGGCATGGTTTCTGGGGAGGCTGAGTTGCCCTTGAAGCCGTTTCATGATAGAATTTCAAGCAGTCATTTCTGATTGTTTTTATGAAAGCCTATCATGATTATTTTGTTGTTTAAATGATATTAAAATATTGACAAGACTATCACTTTAGAACCAAGGTGGGCACACGTACCTTGACAAAGATGCTATATATATTGACAAAGGCTGTGTCATCTTATCTAAGACAGGAACACTAACTAACTACCTTTATACATGCAACATAGCTAAGCAATTGTTTCTCTGATACAAATAGGGATTCACATAGTCAAATTACTCTATGCTCTATGAGGTCTGATTGAAACATACATTACAGCTTCTTTGTGAGCAAACACATTCTCCTAAATCTATTCTATCTAACAAATTACATGAGTGACCAAAAGGAAAGCTATGACCTCATGATCGTTTCCTGCTGTACTGTAAGATAGGCTGCTGTAGACATTATTGAATACATTTTTAGGATTATTTATATCTTTACTTTTAGAAATAGAATATTGTGTATTTCTAAATTTATATAGTAAAAGTATTTGTTTTACTGTTGCTACTTAATTTCTGTATTTTATTATAATGTCCTTAGTAGGTAGGTGTCATGTCTTACTCATCAGCATTTCACTGGCAGTAGAGTAGGATTTGCACATAAGTAGCTTACCTAGGGGGCTCATAATAATATACCAAATAATATTTTCTGAATATGTGAATGAACATGTTTACATATCTATCTGTGGTATAGCTTCCCAAGAATAATTTTAGTTAGTCCACTACAGAACTAATACCATTACACTCTATTAATATCTTACCACCCCCTATAAATATGGGAAACTTATACTACTTGCAATTGCCACTTTCTTAATTCTACAAAGAAATTAACTTTTGCTCTTCTACATCCACTATGGAAGACTCACCATGCTTTTCTGATGCCTTTATGTGGCTGATTAGATCGACATCTGAAGTAGTGAGAGGGACATAAGACCACCACCATTGCCACCACATCTAAGCTGCTATACACACACACAAACACACACACACACAGACACATGAGGATGCTTTCCTAGGGAATGTGAGCATTTTAACAATGTCTTTCTGGAATTAATGCACCTGTCTTTGTTGTTTAACCCAGTGAGATAAATTATTAGTAAAATGTCCTGAACTACTGTTACTAGAGTTTCTGATAATATCCTTGCATGGATTTTCATTGCAGACCACATTTAATTTTGGAATTTTTGTTTTCCTGGAGTAAATAGCATCCATGCTGATAATTCAGATTTGACCTGCTGCTAAATCTTTCTCAGAGAACCTCACTATCAATTAAGGGAGCTTTTGAATTTTTGTGTTATTGAAGATACTATGCAAGTTAATTCATTACACAAATGTTTTTTGAGGCCCTGTTATAGTCCAGATATCTTTTATGTGTCACTGAACAAAATGTAAAAGGACTCTGGCCCCCTTGGATCTATAATTTTGTTACTTTTCTTATTCATCTTATTCATTTATGTTATTGTTTTGCTGTCTGTTAACCCCTTTTACTTTAGTCCACTGCAGATATCATAAGAACAATGAAATCTTAATGATCTTTACTACTGATTCTCTTTAGTATCTTTTAAGTTCCTTTGTGAATGCAATGTAGTTGAATTAATTGAATTAATTATTTTTGATATGTATATATACTATATAGTAAATGAATGTGTCTACATTATTTATTTGATAAGACTTTTATAACTTTATATAACAAAGAATGTTTTACAGATTTTTCAGACATATAATAATATTTGTGAGATAAATGTATCAGGGTTTATGAAAACTATGAAATCATTAAAGTTTTTATCTGCTGCCTTTAAATTCAGATTCTATAAGTGTTTCATTCAGGAAAGCAGACATCATTTCTATTGAGTGAATATAGTTCATTTTCTCAGCAAGTTTATTTTATTAAATTGCAGAATCCTATGCTAATATAGTGTTAAGATTGCAAATTTTAACCTTCATAACTCAAGAAAGTGAAAAGTTAAGGTTTTCATAACAGCATTAATTTTCCTACATTTCTTATGCCTTACAATAAAGTGTACATTTAGCATACTAACCAGCAATCCAGGAATTATATATAATCAGTGTTGGACAAGTTAATGTTACTAAGAGGATCTTAACTTTCATATCCTCTGATTTGTTTTTAAATTTACAGCTTTAACAGTGCACTAATGGAAATACATTGCATTTAATTTTCTGATTTTTATGAAGCAGACAAGAGCAGATAATAAAGATGGAAAAGTTGATAAGTATTATTTCAGTACAATGACTATTTTCTGTAGTGAATTTAAAGATAACCTGGTGAATTTTTAATCAGTGCATTTGATTTCAGAATATTTTCCTTATAGCACATCTATGTTATTTCTAACACAGCTCTTTAGTCAATTTCAACCTAAGGACAGATTTCTGTTCCCATGATAGCCTATAACTGAACACTTGTTAACATCCACAGCAAGTGAAATCAATTGCCAACTTCTAAATTGTGTTTCCAATCATACTTCTATTTTGACAACCAGGTCCACTGGATATATTTAAACATGAAATTACTTATAAACTGAAACACAAAAATAAGTCTAAAGAAAACTCTATCTTAAACTGACATCTCTATTGAATGTTTGTTTGATAAAGTTTTAAGTGTAGTTATTGAAATATAAATGCCTTTTAATTATTTACAGAGAATTACTTAATCAAGTGGGTTTTTTTTGGTTAAAATCTTATAGAATTATTATCTACATTAAATATGTAGATTATTTTATTACCATAGAAGTATCACAAAGTTGTAGAAAGCTTATTATATATTTTGTTTTATGCATTATATATTAAACTTCATCTTATATTGCAAATTATATTTTATATTTTATAGTGTATGACAATACACATCGTATTATATATTTATATGTATATTATATATATCCAGTATATTATTTCAGATTATATATTATGTATCATACAGTTTTTTTAAAATTAATCATTAGTTTAAATGGGATCATCTCAAAAAAATCCGAGAGCATACACACACACACACACACACACACACTCTCTCTCTCTCTCTCTGTCTCACATTGCAAGGTTATAATCATTACAGACTCTTCCTAAGTCCCCAGCAGTGTTGACAACAAACACAATGTGCACCAGGAAGAAGCATGCAGTAAAATTGACAGTGTGATTTAATGATGTTATTTATTGGCTCTTGTTCAGGGGTCAGATACTCAGGTTCAGAGTTGGGGACTTCATATAATTTATTTTCAACGTTTATATAAATGTAGACCTGGTAGGCAGTTGCCTTCACTGTGTGATTTGACATGTTCAAAAAATGTCCATGCTGAAAAATGTATCTCCTCCAGTCTGTCATGGACCCTCCCATCTCCTGACACTATATACTATATTCTCTGCTATTTGCTTTTCTTTTCTTTTTTTTTTTTTTTTTTGAGACCGTGTCTCATTCTGTCACTAGGCTGGAGTGCAGTGGCACGATCTCAGCTCACTGCAAACCTCCGCCTCCCGGGTTCAAGCAATTATTCTGTCTCAGCCTCCCAAGTAGCAGGGACTGCGGGCATGCACCACTATGCCAAGCTAATGTTTGTATTTTCAGTAGAGACAGGGTTTCACCATGTTGGCCAGGATGGTCTCGATCTCTTGACCTCGTGCTCCTCAGCCTCCCAAGTAGCTGGGACTATAGGCGTGCACCAACACACTCAGCTAATTTTTGTATTTTTAGTAGAACTGGGGTTTCACCATGTTGGCCAGGATGGTCTCGATCTCTTGACCTCATGATCAACCCACCTCAGCCTCCCAAAGTGCTGGGATTACAGGCATGAGCCACCAGGCTGGGCCCTCTCTGCTATTTTCTATTACAGTGGTCATTAGCTCTGTCTATATCAAAGATTTCTTATGAAAATCCGAAGGAAGCAACAGTTTTCCCAAATACATACATACATATATATTTTTCCCAAATACATACATATATGTATACATACACATATACACACGTACATGTATACATACATATATATACACACATACTGTATATACACACACACACACAAACACATACACAACATTCATGAAACATTGCGTATATTTTCATGAATTTTATAGAGCATCCCTATCCTTCATAAAGCCTAATTATGGGAAGGTTAAGGCTTTTACTGTTATACGAGTCTTTAGAAGAAATGTGTTTTAAAAAGTGACCTTAGAATTTTGCCAACCTAGGGACAATATGTTAGCAGGGTAACCTTGTTATACAATTTAGCTTACGTGTGTTAAAATATTACAATGTATTTTAAACTGGTAATTAGGTAGGATTTTTTAAAATTGAGAAATATGACTGCAAAATGCAAACAGTAATAAAACTAAGTCAGTCTACATTTGTAGATAATTTAGAGAAAAATTCTCATTAGTTACTGATAATCATTATTAAACATCAACTATATTTCAGATATTGAAATAAGTGAACATAAGTTAAAGTTAAGAAGATCATATTCCAGGAGTGAGAAAGACATGTCAGATTACATTTACAATAGAAATGGGAGATAATTTTAAGAAGCGAATTGACAAAATAATAATCACTAATATTTATTAATTGTGTGCTAGATTTCAGGCTTGTATTAACCCTATACAAATTCATCTAGATAATACTGTATATGAATTTCTCATTCTGTTTTTGTAACAATGTGAGATAATTTTTTTTTTTTTTAAGGCAAACTATAACACACAGCCTGAGTAATTTGCTAAGGTTACTCATCTGGGAAGGGGTGAAAGTAGGAATTGAGACCCTGGCTATGTGAAACAGAGCCTTCGTCTCTGAATATTGCACCATCTAGATTTGCTTCTTCAAAACCCACCTATAGTAGGACAATGGAGACTGAATGGGAGGAGGAGACTAAGGAAGGAAATGAGTTATAGGGAAGTCTGTTTGTTTATGCCGCAGGCTTTTAATAACTCAATCTTTATGTTAGACAGAAATGAAAATATGTAAGAGATTGTACTGAGTGACTAATTAGATGCAAGGGATTATAGAGAAAGGAAAAAGCAATAGTGACTCCTAGGTTCTTGACTTGAATGACATGGAAAATGATGATGTCTGAGATAGGAAGTGAAAGAAGAGTTTGGGGGAAAGGAGGAAATCTGACCAAGAATCAGTTAAGATTCTTGAAATAAGAGTGCCTATAGGGCGTCTAGTAGACCATTAAACATATGGGTCTATAGCTCAAGAAAGGGTGCAGGAATGCTCAAACTGTGGGCCATAGACCTATGGGGGTCTTTGAGATATTTTTAGAGGATCCATAATGTCAAACTATTTAAATAATATTCTAATACATTATTTGCCTTTTTCATTCTATTGATATTTGTAGTGATGCTACAAAGCAATAGTGGGTAAAGGTGCCTTAGACAATTGAAAGCAGTGGTACAAAACTGTTCTATTCTTCATCTCCACAGATTCATTGTTTAAAAATTAAAAACTTAAGAATGTGGATGCAGCAAAAGTTATTAATTTTATAAAATCTCAACCTTTGAGATTTTAATATCTTAATATTTTGTATGACAAAATGAGAAATATACATAGAGTACTTCTGCTTCATATGAAAGTACACTTATTGTCTCAAGAATAAAACACTTGTGCCCTTGTTCAGTTGACAAACTGAACCAGCCATTTTTTTTAATGCAATACCATTTTTTCTTGAAAGAACAACTGACATGTCAACTATGGTTATTCAGATGTGGGCATTTGGCAGACATTTTCTGAAAAATGAAATGAGCCTGTCACAGCCACTACTACGAGTTTTGCAACTTTCCAATATTTAAGGACTTTTTTGATAATATTGGTGGTGATGTTGAAGATCTGTTTTCTATATAGGCGTTATGTAATGAAACTTCTCAACATTTCAAAAATTAGTACAACTGGGAGGACCAATATTTTACAGATGTCCAATATAAGATGTTACAAAATTGTACATGGTAAAACATATATTCAAAGTGCAAGCTAGAGGAGTGGTTTAAAATGTACGAGTATGGAAAGCCCATTGCTATGGTTTCAGAATCCATGTTGTAACTACACTTTTGGCAACTGACACTTGTCAAAATTTGGTATGCTGTCAAAGAAGACTATCCACAGTTATCTGAGAAAGCTATAAAAGCCATGCATGGTGGCATGGGCCTGTGATCTTAACTACTTGAGGTGGAGGTGAGGTGGGAGGATCACTTGAGGCCAGAAGTTCAAGGACGCAGTGAGCTATGATGGCGCCACTGCGGCACTTCGGCTCCCACCTGGGTAATAGAAGAGACGCTACCTCCAAAAGAAAAAGGAAAGAAAGGAAAGGAACGGAATGGAACGGAATGGAACGGAACGGAACGGAAAGGAAAGGAAAGGGGAAAGGAAGAAACATTTTTGCTTTAGTAACTTTAGTTAGAAATTATTGCAAGAAAATCCATAACATTGTATATATGAGATACATTATATAAACTATAATATTCTTCAGCTAAGTATCTGGGTGTATGTTCAAATGAGTAACATTAAAACATTTTTTAGGGGAAAGAATGAAGAAATCAAGTCAATATGCTAGTAAACTTAATCATCATTCTTGAATTTTATCTGTCCAGACTGTGAAGAAATGACCCTCCTCTCCTGCACTTGCTTTTTCATTGAAGCTCTCTAACATACATATACAGATATTCCTTGATTTACAATGGGGCTACCTCTCCATAACCCCATTTTAAGTTGAAAATATTGTTAAGTCAAAAATACCTCTACTACACCTAATCTACTGACATTGTAATTACCCAGCCTGTGTTAAATGTGCCAGAACACTTTCGGTAGAGTATTCAATAATTACATGAGGCCAGGTGCGGTGGCTCATGCCATAATCCCAATGCTTTGAGAGGCAGATGTGGGTGGATCACCTGAAGTCAGGAGTTCAAGACTAGCCTGGCCAATATGGTGAAACCCCATCTCTACTAAAAATACAAAAATTAGCTGGGCGTGCTGGTGTGTGCCTGTAGTCTCAGCTACTCTGGAGGCCGAGGCAGGAGAATCACTTGAACCTGGGAGGTGGGGGTTGCAGTGAGCTGGGATCATGCCACTGCACTTCAGCCTGGGTGACAGAGTGAGACCCTGTTTCAGAAAAAGAAAAAAATTACATAAGATATTCAGCACTTTATTATAAGACAGGCTTTGTGTGAGATGATTTGGCCCAGCATCATGAGAGAGTATTGTACTATATGCTACTGGCCTGGGAAAAGATCAAAATTCAGAATTTGAAGTACACTTTCCCCTGAATATCTGAATATGTATTGATTTGCATCATCATAAAGCAGAAAAAGCATAAGTCAAACCATCATAACTAGGGGACTGTCTGTATCTTCTATGAGGAAATTCATGCAATAGAAACCACGTCTTCATCGAAATTTATTGTTATTTAGTATTTCTGAGTAACTTTCACTTGATATAACTTCTAAATCCTCCATATAAATTCTTTGCAAATTATAATACCTCTATCTCCTGAGTAAATTTACATAATTAATTTATACCTAAATAGGTAGGGAACATCGAATCCATCTTTGTTTTCTCTAATCTTGCATAGTAAGGAGCATTTAAATTGTTATAGTTTAGAGTCAAGAGCTCCTGGAATATCAAATAACACATTTAGATGAGAAAAAGCTATTAGAAAGGACAAACCAGTCTCAATGGGAGTATGAATTGTGTGATTCCTATGTGTTAACCTTGAATTGAGGGAGGGCACCTAATGTTTTATGCCAACCCCATATGACTAATGCTCTAATGGAAAACTACTGAGATGTAATATACTCCCTGAGCATAAGGAATGCTATCCCTGGTGATTATATAATTATAACATTTTTTACAAAGTCATGAAATAATGTGTGCTCCCCTAGGTATGCCTTTAACATCATGTAAACTATAGTTACACTGCTGAGAGTGTAGCTACTATAAGGATAATAACAAGTGTTAGGTTCTTTATAAACATAAAATCTGGAGACATTGTAATAGGAATGCTAAATCATAAATAAATACTTTGAATGATCATATGTCCTGCAGTAGTATATCATGATAGGTGAGAAAGGATGTGATCATAAAATTGAAATCCTGTAACCATGATTTAATTGAAGTATGATTAATCAGGATAAAGGGGCCCAGTCTGGCCCACTGTTGGGGTATAATCACATGTAGAATTTGGGGAAGCCATAGTATTGTATAAGTCAAGAAATAGCATAGTAAAATGGGAGCATGAAAACAACCACAATTTCCATTTCCTCATCATTTCTTGCTGTTGGCAACTTCTTGGACTTTCTTATCCAGGATGAACTAAGGATCTATTTCAAAGAAATTCTTACTAGCACTCTCATTCTCTCTATATCATTATTATTTTTCTTTTACCATACTCTCCAGACTAATCGCAAGCTCCATGTGAATCCAGTCTTTCTCTCTCTTGTCTTATTATTTCCAGGCTGGTTAGCATTATGGGGGTTGCGGGAGGAACAAACTATGTGATCATGTGCATAGGTGTTATTAAAAGTTAGACTTCCAGGCTGAGCTGTGCTTTTCAGTACTGCTTTGCAATCCTTTTGTTTCCCCATAGTAAGCTCTTTATTTTCCCATCCTCCATATTTCATGAGCTCCTTCAGATCTCTTGTAATACATTCACCCTTTTTTTCAGGTTAATTTTTTTCACTAATTTATTCTGTTTCTAAGTGAATACTCAAAATCATCAAAATAACTAACATTTATTAAGCAAGTGCCACCAGAAATTAAAATCAGTGCTTACGCCTCTTTTACCTCTAATAATATTGAAAAGTAAATGTTATTATTCAAATTTTTAAATGATGAAACTGAAGACCAATATACACAGTTACTAATTGAAGGAGCCAGGATTCAAACTCAGGATTTTATGACTCCTAAGTCAAAATTATTTTCATTACAATGTGCTTTTTCTGTTGTATACTGGTATTTTAAGTGATTTTTGCCCTCCTATCCCATCAGTAGTTTAAATCTTCCTAAAGAATACTTTCGTCTGTAAGAATTTGAATTTATTTGTTTATTCATGTATGCCTACATGCAATCATCTTATGTTATTGTAATAAATAAACTATTCCTAGCATTGTAAGAGATTTTTAGAAATTAGATAATTTTGATTCATGCACCCCAGAGGATCAGAGTCAAAGAAGGAAGAAAAGATTATTATTTAGTAAATACAGGCAGTATATTATTTTGCCAGGCCTGCCATAACAAACCAGATGACTTAAACAAAAAAAAATTATTTCTCACAGTTCTGGAGGCTGGAAGTCCAAGATCAAAGCACCAGCTGGTTTGGTTTCTCCTGAGGCCTCTCCGCTTGCAGACAGTCCTAAGTACACTGATGGTGCCTCTTTCTCGTCTTATAAGGATATGAGTTCTGTTGGATTACGGACCCACCCTTATAACTTCATTTGACTTTAATTATCTCTTTTAAAGGACCTGTCTCTCAATACAGCCACATTGGGGGTTGGAGCTTCATCATAGGAAGTTTGGAGGGGCACAGTTCAGTCTGTAATTGACAGCAAGTATAATCATTGTCTTCAGTGAGTTTTAGAAGTATTATGGGTGTTCAGAAAATTGGAGTATGGTGGAGGTGAGGTGATTCTGATAACATGCTGGAACGAAAGGAGATATAAACTAGAATTTGATGGATGGGTATGGTGTGGAAAAACTGATACAGAGGACAGAATAGTCGGATAGAAATTAACTACAAGAGCAAAAATACTTACTAGGAATTAGCAAGGTGTGTATAACAGGTGAATAAGATGTGTCAGTACAGATGGTGATGACCTTGAAAAATCCTCTCGAAGTTGTCATTAGGATGCCCCTTGTAGTTAGAATTATTTTTCTCTCCTTTTTTACTCATAGCTAAGTCTAACAGAGATTTAGGGGTTTTGTTTTTATTTTCAATGCCTAAATCTGCATTGGATTGATGTGAAACTAAAATGGTCTGCTGGTGGTACATGGGATAAGCAATCATCATTGTCTCTTGCACTGAATTCAAACTTTTCAGATTTTGGTGCTTTAATGACTTCAGTTTAAGGTTTTCTTTTTTTTTTTTTTTTTTTTTTTTGTCTAATCAGTTTTCTTCCTTTCTCCTGACATGAATCTTGTGTTTTTAATCAGCTTAATATCAGCAATATTGCTGATACTGCTAATGTACAGAAAATACCTAAGTCTACCCTGATGCATTTGCTCATCAATTTCTCTTGCCCGAAAATCTCTACCTAACTTCTCTTTGTGAATCCAGTTGTTTTGTTAAGGCTACCTTCAAACCCAACTACTGCAGAAGTCAGCCTTGCCTAAGGTTTGTAACCAGTGAATTTCGAACTGTGTGCAGACTACTGTTCTGTAAAGTATTTGATAATATGCTATCTTGTACAAATCTCTGGATATTTCATACAGGTAAGTTATTTTTTCACAACGATATGTAAATATTTTCTTTTTTTACTACCTACATTGCTTAGCATTGCATTGTACACAAAATGCATACATTGTGAACTTAATATTGACTATAAAAGCAGAAGCTGTTCTGTGGCATAGGTCACATACTTTAAAATAGAGAGAAAGAGAAACCCTTACAAGCCACAGGTGGCATTCGTTGATCTTTATAGTGTGACCCTTCCTATTGTGCTTTATTTTGGATTGATATTAATAGTATTTTACAAACTGGAATAAGTCAGGTTAGCATGTTCAGTGCTTCATATAAGGAAAAAGATTGAGCTCTGTATGAAGCCTACCTTTTAAATGGGCATTTTTGGAAAGATTTTATGCTGTGTGCACAATTTTTTTCTTTTCTTTTGCCAAAGAAGGCACCCTTCCTATCTTCATAACAAAACTTATTCTGTATATGTAATAAAGATAATACATGTGTGGAAGGAAATTGTTATAAATTTGCCTCTTTGGAGGCCTTTGACCTTTTCATTATAGCATGACTTGGACCACCACCAATATGGGTTGCAAAATGGGTGACATCTCCAAACATTTTAGATAAGATTTTATAATATGTTAAGATATTATGTGTCCTTGCAATGTTTAATACATATACAATTTGAAAAAATCTCATGTTACATCTATTTTGTATAAATGGTAAGGTAAATGTAGTTCCTCGTTATTCCCTTATCTTTTCCCAAAGAGAAATTACTAACTATAAATTAAGAAGGTAAGACTGTAAGAACTTCTTTTGATAATAAAAAATACTTACTATGGGAAAAGTTTCTGTATCAAAAAGCTTTTAAGCAGAGGATCTGATATAGTTGGGCTCTGTGTCCCCACCCAAATTTCATTTTGAATTGTAATCCCCATAATCCCCACATGTCGAAGGAGGGACCAGAAGGGAGGTGATTGGATCATGGGGGTGGTTCCCTGATGCTGTTCTCATGATAGTGAGTGAGTTCTCATGAGATCTGAGGGTTTTATAAGGCAGTTTCCCCTGCTCTTGCTCACTCTCTCTCATCTGCCACCATGTAAGCTGTGCCTGCTTCTCCTTCTGTCATGATTGTAAGTTTCCTGAGGACTCCTCAGCCATAAAACTGTGAGTCAGTTAAAACTCTTTTCTTTATAAATTACTCAATCTCTGTTTTGTCTTTTTAGGAGTCTGAGAATGGACTAATACAAGATCTAAGTGTGAAAATTATTTAATATAACTTTTTCTTTTGGAGGCAGTATAACTTTCCATGCAAAATTCTGGTTAGGCTGCTAAGAACAATGCTGATTATTACTATCACCAGCTCATTTTCACTAAAAATTAATCAATAGATATAATTTACTGAATTTTATTGTCATCCAGTAGTCTTATAGGTTTTGCAGGGAAAGGGCACAAAGGTACATGTCTTGATATCAAGGAGCTTTAAAAGGTTATCCTTTGGTTTTGTAACTTTTCTGACCAAAAATTTCCAGTGATATCCTAATATTGATTGGGTTTATCAAAGCCTATCTTTGATCTCTATCTGCCCTTTCTTCATCTTGTTGCATATGCCATGCTCTTATCACATCATATTTTGCCTCAATGTTTGATCTGGAGGCTTTGGAAAGACTATCCATTTTAAAAACCACAAAATTTAACAGGATATACTTAAAGTCTGTAAAAAGATTATGCCTTTATGCCAGTACACTGTGGCTCTATAATATTTACTTTGAAAGTAGACTGTGTATTCTAAATAAATTTTTAATTAAGCATCTGATTTAGATAATTTGGGACAGAGTGAAGTTGTATTTTGGGTATTTTTCTTCCCTGTCATTGACACTTTTAAACATATTTTCACTAAAAATATGTGATTTGGCTCTTCTTAATCTTGATGCCAGTGTTAGATACTTTTCAATTTAAACACACCAAAACTAAAACTTTAGATATAAGAAAACAATGGATGGAAACTCATAGCTTCCAAAAATGGAAATAGCCTTTTACTTATTTACTTCATCAGAGACTTGATATCAGTTTTGTTTTTCTTTTTCTACTTTGTGCTATTGATGAGCATAATCTGTAAGCAACAGGTTACATTCTTTTAAAATACTTTTGCAGGCAATATAAATTTCTTTAAGTCAAATTCATTTCAGCTCAAATACTCATCTTTTCTCTGTACACACACATATGATAAGACTTTCAGTACTGGTCCTTGTGGCTTGTCAATGTAGCTCTATACAAGGATGGTGATTTTTAAAAAATCCCCAAAGTAGTACCTCTGTTTTGACTGTCACAGAAGCCTTTAGTTTGGCAGGAAATAGATTACCATGTAAGCTAAGTGTGAAATGCCAACCTTAACCTTGGAAAAAAAGGGGCTGCTTAGTAAGTTCCCTTTAGCTTGTTCTAACCTAAAAATTCTCCTTTCTAGTTCTGAAGCAAAAAAGATCTGTTTCCCACTCATTTTTATAAGCAGAACTCAGTCATTAGGAATAATTTCTTGTTTCATTCTTGGAAATGGGACAAGTTCTCTCTCTCTCGCTCTCTCTTTTTTTTTTCCTAATGAGATAAAGCTTAGAAATAAAACATAAGTCAATTTCTCAGTAGATTATCTGCCTACATTAAATTTTCAATAAATCACCTTCCTGTGCTTAGAAGGGCAATTTGTAAAAGCCATTGATTTTAAGATGGAGAGTTGGGATTTGAAGCATTCAGGGCAGGTGAGAAGAATGAGCAACAGCATCATATGGTGAGTGAGTTGCATGTTAAGCGTGTTGTGAGAAAAGGAGAAGGCCATGATAGAACTTTGAAAAGCAGAAAGGCGAAGGCAGAGTGTTTAAATGTACAGCTTCAAAAATTTTACATATTGATTTGCTATTAACTATAATCGCCAGTAACCCCTATTTGGCTCATTAATGTAATGAGAGAAACTGGTTGAAAGTAGGTTCCAAAGTAAGTTCTAATTCTATTTAAAGATTATTGTGAAGCTAAATATTTAATTACCATAAATAAGTCTAGGCTATTTCTGTACTGTCAGAACTGAATAGAAGGATTTACAGCTCCCCATGAATCTGATGCCTTTTCTGTGGATCCAATAAACATCAATGGTTTTGGGAGAATTTTCTAAAGAAGATACAGAAAGAAAGCTACAAAATTATAACCAAATCCATAATCTTCCATTTTCTATAACTAGGAAGTTATAATTAAAGCTATTTCACCTTACTTACCTGGGTGAGATTGCATCTCTCATTTGATCGCAAGCCTTTCAGTATGAAATTATAGCTAAGCCTGTAATAGAAGAAAGAGCTGCTGCAAAATCTTAAGGAATTTTTTTTCTAAATTTTTATTGTCCGTTACCCTCTCCATAAATAATTTTTGGAACTATTGTAATGTCATGATTTTTATATAGCCCAACTCTACTCATGTAAATGGCTTTTGAGGTAAAAAGTTTCTCTGGTTTAAATCTCAGACTATCTTACTGGTGTAAATCATTTATCTGCTTGACATTTTATAAGCCGTCGTATTCATCTTGAGGTTAACTGAAGGTCTCCAAAGACATCTAATTAGGAAAGGAAGGAAAAGACAAAGTTTTGTTTTCAAGGCCAGGACAGTGGTGACCCTATGCTAAAAGTCTGGCATTTAATTGTATTTCCAAGTAAAAATATGTAAATAGAATGTGAATGTTGCAGTGTATGAATTATAGCAAAATCAGGAAATAAGCTGAGAGGCAGCATGCTCTAATAGCTTCCAGGAGCTCTGGGTTCTAGCTCGAGCTCTGTAATAACTAGATGACTGACCTTTTGAAAGTCATTTATCCTCGGGCTTCAGCTTTCTCAAGTATAAAATAAAAGGTTGCTGTAGATTCTGCCTAAGATTCTTAAAAGTCTGTAATTCTGTGACATAGGCTATACTTTATGGCTTCCTTCTAGCATCAGTTCAACAATGAAATATATTTTACCTTTGGCAATTTTTCAATATGTTTTCTGTTTTTCGGTTGACCACCTCTATAGGTTGGATGCAGGGTGAACAGAACCAGGAAGGTCCAAGAAAGGTATTTTCCCTAGGAAAGTATTAATTGGGAGATAGGGAGGAGTATAGCTGGAGAAAGGAGAAGGAGAGAAGAGAGTGATAATGTCTTTTAGAGTGACCCTTGTATAAACCCTTGGATGTCAGGCTGGGTGTCGTGGCTCACATCTGTAATTTCAACACTTTGGGAGGTCGATGTGGGAGGATCACTTGAGCTCAGGAGTTTAAGACCAGCCTGGGAAACACTGTGAGACCTTGTCTCTACAAAGATATGTTAGCCAGGTATGGTAGTGCATGCCTGTAGTCATAGCTACTCGGGTGGCTGAGGAAAGAGGATGACTTGAGACTGGGACATAGAGGTTGTAATGATCTTTAATTGTGTCACTGCACTTTGGGCCTTGAGCCTGGGTAACAGAGCAAGACCCCTTCTCGGTAAATACATACATACATACATACATACATACATACATACATACATATATATGTGTATATATATATGTGTGTATATATATATATGTGTATATATATATATATGTATACACACACACACATCCTTGGATGTCTAAGAATCTCTCAAACCACATATGCCCAAAACTAAATTTCTGATATTCCTCATAAAATCTCCTCTAACCACATTTTAGCAATATTAGGGAATAGAAACCCCATCCTTCCAATTTCCAGGAGAAACACCTTGCAGTTATCCTTGATTCCAAGCTCTTTCTCTGACACCTTATGTAATCTATGGCATTATGTTTCAAATGGTGTATCCAGAGAGCAACCACTTCTCCTTGCTTCCACACTGGTCAGCTATTTTGATCTCTCACCTGCTATTACACTAGTTGCCTAACTTGTGTCTCTGCTTAACCCTTGCTCCACTTGAACTGCCAAAGTGATTCTGTCATACCTAATTTTGATCATGTATGTTACCTGTCTACTAAGGACCTTGTGATAGCTTCCAGTTTTACACAGAATAAAAGTCAAACTCTTTGCAGTAGTCAACATAGCCCTCCCTGATCTTCTCCTACACTTACACTCTTATCTGACATCACCTTATCTTTCTGTTCCTCTGATAGATCTCCTCCAGCTGTTTCTCTTGCTTACTCTGCCATTCTCACTGGCATTCTTACTGCTTTTCTTATTCCTGGAACACAGGAGAGGCCTCTGCACTCAGATGCCTTTGCCTAGAACACTTTTGCCCAGATATTCACTTGGCTTAATCTCATCCTTTAAGTGTCTGGTTTGCCACTCTGTTTAATCCTCCACCTTTGTCTGTTTTGTTTACTGATGCATCCCAAGCACCTAAAACAGTGCCTGGTACATAAGAGATACTCAGTAAATATTTGTTGAATGTATTGTTCTTAGGTTCTATATTTCTACCACTTTGAGTTGACTTACTTTCACAATTTCTAATCCCATCGTAGTGTATCTGGTTTATGAATTTAACACTGACATCAACTTTGTACTTTGTTTTAGGGCCAAGTTCCCTGGGGGGAACCCCACCATTGCCCTCTGTGTCATCAACCATACTATCCTAAGTGCTCTCCAGAAAGAAGGCTGGTTTAGTAAATGGAAGTATTTTTGGTACTATTAACTCCAGAGAAAAACAGTGGGAAGGGTACTATGTCAACTTTCAGAGCAAAACCATTCACAGACTAGTAGGCATAATTTATGGACATAATAAGCTGGGACAATGACAGGAGGATTATTGAAGATAAAATATCCAGTGGTACTTAGTAAAACGCAATAGGGAATACTTTATTTAGGATTAATGCAATAGGTATAGGGAATGCGAGGTTTTGCAATGGGGGAGAGAAATTGGACTCAGCTCCCAATACAGCATGGGCAACTGGGAATTTACAGGAAAAGAGTGGGGTAGAGGTCATTGGACAGACGTTATCTAAGAGGAAACATCAAGGGTAAGGAGGATTCTGGCTAAACTGACCCCACAGTATTTTGCTGAAGACAGGCCAGCATGATTAAACATCACCTGGGGGGTGGTAGAGGGTGAGGAACCTAATCAGACATCAAAGATGATCAGATATTGAGGATGGGGGGTTCTTGCCAGTCAGACTTAGCAGGGTTATTTGCTAAAACTGTATTTGAAAAGGAAGTGCACAGATGGGCCTAGGAGAAAATTCAGAAGCCTAACTAAAGTTTGGCCCAGCAAATGATTTTGTAAAGAGCAAAAAGATTATAAGAAACAAAATAGAAAAGTTATCCATTGTAAAAAGAAAAATGTTAAAATGCAAAATTGATATTGTAGACAGGTATAAAAATGCATTTAAAGACATTAAAAACAAGATGGTGAGTGTGTGAGAAAGCTAAGGTAAAGCTCATAGTTGTTATTTATTTCTTCGTATTTTGCTTTGAGATGAAAGTAAGGAAAGGAAAATGGAGGGTGGGAGGGAAGAAAGAGAGGAAGGAAGGAAAGAAAGAAGGAAGGAAGGAAGGAAAGAAGGAAGGAAGGGAGGGAGGGAGGGAGAGAGGGAGGGACGGGCGAGCTAATTCAGGGATACTAATTGATGAAGCCTGCTTTTGAGATGTCTCCTGAGCCGAAGTGTCATTTGTAGGTATGGACAGCAAGAATGCAAAGTTAGGCAGAAAGTTAAGACCAAGGATCATGTCAGAAAGTAACAATCTAGCAGGTTTTTTACTGGGTCAGGACCTGAGGAACTAAGAAGGCTGTAAGGCCATGTGTACATAGGTCAGCGTATCAGCAAGAGCTCCGTTTTCTCTTTTCAGTCCCTATTCAGGGAAGACAGAAGAGGCAGAAATGTGTTTACATTTATTGCAGCCAATGGTTTAGTCAGTGTCCTGAACAAGCCTGCGTGCTCCTGATTAAGGTAAGGGCAGAGGTGCTGGACCTCTGGGGAATGAATGCAGAAATGAGAAAATATTGAGATGTCAATTGTACAATTACTAAATACTTTTTGACGTGCATGGTTAAGGTTATAGGAAAGAAGGAAATTGAAAGATGTACCTACAGGAAAAGATAAATGAGATTTTCGAGCAAAATACACATGTTCTAAATAGAAGCTCTATGGATAGTGTTAATGTAAAGTTCTATAAGTAAGTGAAATGGATGTTCAGGTAAGTAATTAAAACAACATAAATATAACTGAAAAATGTTGAAACTTTGTACAATTTACATAAGAATGAGATATTTAATGGAAATTTAAAAATATTATTACAAACTTTAGTTAAAATGTTCAGATTGAGAAAAAATTTGAGGGGGTGGATAACTATGCCCTTCATCAGCAATTTTAGACAATTGTTAATTATAGTAGAGATGATTCCAGTTAGTAAACAGCATTGTGGTGAATCACAGAGTCCCATGAAAAGTAAGCTTTATCTTGATAGAAGAGAGTCATTGAGTTATGATAACTAAATACATGCAGGGTAATGTGTATAGGAAACATTAAGCTAAGAGTTAAAGAAATTTTGGCCGGGCACAGTGGCTCACGCCTGTAATACCAGCACTTTGGGAGGCCAAGGCAGATACATCACTTGAGGTTAGGAGTTTGAGACCCGCTTGGCCAATATGGTGAAACCCTGTCTCTATTAAAAATACAAAAAATAGCTGGACATGGTGGCACATGCCTGTAATCTCAGCTGCTACTTGGGAGGCTGAGGTGGGAGAATTGCTTGAACCTGGGAGGCGGAGGTTGCAGTGAGCTGAGATTGTGCCACTGCACTCCAGCTTGGGTGACAGAGCAAGACTCCACTAAAAAAAAAAAAAGGGAGGGAGGGAGGAAGGAAGGAAGGAAGGGAGAGAGGGAGGAAAGAAAAGAAAAGAAAGAAAAAAGAAAAGAGAAGAAAGAAACTTTTTTCTCCCAAGCTCTCAGTGGAATAGATTCTCTATATGGTGCTGCTCCCCTCCCTTCCTGCTGGAACCCAACATGTGACAGAACAAAGCTCAGTGGTCAGAAAACAACTGTCCTAAAAAGCAGCACACCAGTTTGGTTCTAACTTTCTCACAGCTACCTGAACATTGTCTATTCATTTGTTAAAAGAACAGATTGGACCAAATTATTTCTAAAATCCGAATCTCTGTCATTACTATGTGACCTTGGGTGTAATACCAACTTTTGTGTCACTTTTCCTCATCTGTTAAATTGTTAAGTGGGATAATAGTTGTTGACCTTATCTATCCATTCCTTCCTTCCTCTCTTCCTTTCTCCCTTCTTTCCTTCCTAGAATCAAATTAGATAATATACATGAGAGCACTTTAAAACTTAAAAATTTGGTATGTAACCACAGGCGTAGTTACAGTATCTAAGGGAGTGTAGGTTTGCTGCTATTGCGTGCATATTATGTGCCAAGCCCAGTGCTATGTCTTTATAATACGTTATCCTTCCCAGATTTACATAAGGTGGTTGTCATACACCTGCTACAGACAAGAAACCTGGAATCCATGGGAGTAAAGGGACTTCTTTAAGGTCAAAAGACAAATAGAAGACTTTAGGATTTGAACCCAGGTCTGCCTAATTATTTTCTGTGGTTTTAAGAGGAGCAGTTATGAAGCAAAGCAAAATGATCTATGTATGTGGTTGTTTTCCTGTTGTGTTCTGAGAAAGAGTAATGATGACTCTTCTGTTTCCTTTAAAAAAAGACAAAAAGGGTCTGACTAGCTGCCTCTATGGTTTAGAACCAGGAGATAATTTTGAGAACAGTATTCCTTTTCCCTTATTATATTTGTATTATTACAATATCTCATCACTAGAACCTGAAGTTTTAATAAGGCTCGTAAAGTAGGTGTTGAGGAGGGAGTGCCTCTATGGGAAATTTCAGAAAATCCATAGTTAAAAAAAAAAAAAAGATAATTTAAACAGGCCCTCTTCCAAATAAGAACTTCTATGGTTAACATCTTTTCTTTTTCTTTTTTTTTTTTAATGGAGGAGGGATTTATTGCAAAATTTTAGAAATGTTATTCTCATTACTAAATAGCTATGGGTTTCCTTCTCAGAAGAAAGCCAGGAGATTCAGCTTGTAGTGTCAATTAGTTTCAGAAACTAGTGACCAATTACTTTTATAATCATTTTCAAAAGGAACAAGTAGCAATGAGGACACAGCTGATAATAGCTAAATATTTCGGTTTCATTGTCCTGTCAAGGTGACTAGGGAAGGACTGCATTCTTCCTGACAAATATCTGCTTTACAGGTTTAAGTTCCTTTGGGATCTTTGTTGCCAGAGTGTAAAATGCCTGGGATAGTTGTTTTATTTGATACTAATTCAGCCCGGCAAGCCATAACCAGGAGTGTCACATCTAAATGCCTGGACACACTGCTCATCTTTTCTCTGTGATTGGTCTCAGATTATAGTACTGTGTCAAGGTTCATTTGATCCGAAGCATTTCAGCATCAGCTTTTACTTCTCCCTGGCTTCAATGAAAGAAATTTCTATGATGTAAAGATTGAGGATTTCTTAGCCATTAATAATTTTATTTATATTACTCTTCAGATTCTTCTGGGGGATCCAGCGATAATTTTTCTTCTTAGTGGTGAAACTGCTAATTGCTAGTTGAGGATAAGATGGAGAGTTTTTATTTTTAATGTAAGTTTCTTGGGTTTTAAGGTATTTCTTGACAGTTTAAGTATTTTTTTGTATGGAAGCCCAACTACTACACTGAAAAAAAAAATAAAAATAAAAAACGAATCCATGTATCCTTTGTATAAATTTTAAAAATCGATTAAAGTGATTCCTAGTAAACATGGGAATGACCAATCATCTTTTTCATTCCAAAAGTGACTTTTCTCTACCAACGGAAATCTGATTGGAAGTTAAAAAATATTTGACAGCATTTTTATTTAGAACACAATTTGCAAATTTAGCCTATACTAAGTGCATAACCTCTCCATACATTTCATTTAAATTTGCAGGAGTATTCCTTTTTACTAATTCTCCTTTATCATTTTCAGTTTGGTTGATAATATGAAGATGTTTATAGGAAATTTGACTATAAGCCAAATCTCTTGGAAATAATTATTGTCATCCATAAAGAATTAAAAGGTTGAAATGTGAAGAAGACTGCAATAAAGACATAGAAGGCTTTCATGTAGGATAAAGGACAGAATTAAATTAAATATGGCATTGAGGAGAAGTTAAGCCACTGTGTTTTACTTCAAATATTTTTACTTAATCGGATTTCAGTTATTCATTGTCCTTCAAGATTAGGTTTTCTGTGGATAACCTGCAGCTGCTTATTTGCCAAACTAAGCTGGAGCTACTGTTTGTTCACACCTGAGTTTGTTAATGGTTGTTGTAGATGGTATTTGATGTTAGTTTTGTTATCTTTGATCCTTCTTTGATAAATGTACACGAGTTAGAGTTTGAGAGTTAACAATTTTGGTGGGTTGAGATAATTTTTTTTTTAAATAGAAAGTTTTGACAAGCATAAAAGTTTCAGATTAATATTTTTTAGGATCATCTCAAGTGTCAAAATGTGCAACAATCAGCTTTGTTGTCCTAAAAAAAGAAATCTGCAAAGCGTGTGGTTAATTAGGTACCTTTTATATTTTGCTTCAGTTTATTTTCAACTCTAAGTTAAAAAGATATCCCATCAGCGACTGGTTTTATAAGAAAAAAGATTCTATTTTAATCTTCAAAAAACAACAGCTTGCGGGGGTCAATCTTTTAAAGTATATGCTTCACTGGTTGCAATTATTAATCAGTTTCCTTCAGGAAATATATGAAATTAAATATTAAAGTACAGATCTAAACAAAGATGCAGTCTCAGGGCTTCTGAGGGCATGATTTCCTTATTAGCTTGAAATAGCTGACCTTCCTCAATCCAGATGTAGAGTCCACATGAATATGAAATCCCTCATTTTATCTGTATACTTCATCATTTGGGCTTTATTTACCTTTTGACACTTTATTTCTTTTAATAGACACTATTTCTTAGACGTTTACTTTCCATAATGGCATTGTTAACTGCTAACCAGTTTTGTTTATTAAAAAGAAACTTTCACAGTACGCTCAGTTTGTTCATTCACTCAGACAACAATATTTATTTACCACCTGTTACGTACCAGGCAGTACCTAGTTACTTGGAATCAATGAACAAAAGAAGAACACTTTCCTCATAAAGCTTGCATTTTTGTGGCAGATAAAAGATAATCATGAACATATATCATACATATATCACATTACATACTATGTTAAAAGGTAAGTGCTGTGACAAAAATGAAAAAGCAAATGTAGATGTGAGTCATAGGGGCCAGAGTATGTATGGTGGATGGGGAAGAGACTTGCAATTAAAATAAAACAACACAAAAGGATGGTCTCTGTTTGCCTTCCTATGAATATGATGTGTGGATAAAGATGTGAAGAAGGTGAGGAACTTGGCAGTGGGGATTCCTGAAAGAAGATCATTCCAGGCAGAGAACTGAGCTAGAGCAATGGCCCTAAAGTAAATGCATTTCCTGGAGTGTTTAAGGACAAACTGAGCGAGGAGAACAGCTCCCTGGAGTATAAAGTAAGCAGAGAAGGAATAGCAAGAGAGGAGATCAGAAAGAGGCAGGGGAGGCATGGCCAGATGCAGATCCTGGAGGGCACAATTGGCTGATGTTCTTACGCTGAGATAAATGGGAAGCTACTGCAAAGTTTTGGGCATAAGTGATGTCATCTGACTTATTTGCAATCAGGATGCATTTTGAATGTAGAGTCAACAGAATTTTCTAATGGATTAGAATTGAATTCAGACAGACACAAAAGTACATGTGTTACCTATAGAAGCCATGGACACCTTGGCAAATAACATTCATAGCAAATAATAATAGTGATATTAATGGTAAATAATGACATCCATATTATTGCCATTGCCAGATACTCTCTATTTTACATGAGAGAGTAAACACTCAAAACATCCTGTAAAGGATTAATTATTATTATTCCCATTTTACAAAAGAAGCTGCAAAGCACAGAAAAATCAGTTCCTTGTCCAAGATAACAGCAGAAAAGGGACAGAGTTGGATTTAAATCTTGGCATTAGAGAATATGTGCTCATCATCTGCACTATTCATAGTTTGAAACAAAGATTATACCACAGCCCCAAACAGGGAAAGGTAACAAATACCTCTTATTTAGAATCAATTTTCTTTTGCTTCTTTACAAGGAAAAAAATAACAGAGCTGGTAAGTGTTGACAGTGCTGAAGGTGAGTGATTTTATTACTCCAGATAGATTAGCTTATGCTGTGGGAACAACCAGTCTGTAAACAGAGGTTTATTTCTCCCTAGTTGCAGCTCTGCTTCCTACTGCCTTCATTTTGGACCTCAGGCCACTGAAGCAGTCCTTGTCTTGGGACATGTCTCTATCATAATTGATGGAAGAGAGAACATGCCACACTGTACACTTCCTCTTTAATCTTCTATCTGGTAGACAGAATGTGCCTCTGCCCACCTTTCATTGGCCAAAGCAAGTCATGTGACCATCCCTGAGTTCAGCAGAGCCTTGCTATATACATGTCCCACAGACAGGCCCCACAGAGAGGAAAATGAAATAATTTCTGAGTAGATTCTGATCTACCACAGGGGCGCTGACCTATTTTTAATCATGCTTACATACTTTGCAGCTGCTAATCTGCTGACATTTTCCGAAGGTGGCAAGGACTATAAATAAAGAAAAGATAAAACACAGTTAATGTATTTCTTGGACTGGGAGAATTCTTAGACTATCTAAACCAGTGCCTAGGCAGAGAACCCTAGTGAAGAAATTTGATTGATACGTTTCCTGATTGAGGCTATGGAGTTGAGTGGGAGGGAGGCTTCTGTGGATTTTTCTCAACAAGTTGATTTTAAGAATCCATAAGACCCTTTCTTCACATTCACTCAACGTTCACTCACTGATTTACCCAGAGCAACTTCCGGTTCTGCTGGTTCCATTCGTGGTAGATATTTTATACAGGTATACTTTGTCTTTGATACTTTATTTTTACTGCATTTTTTAATATTTAGAGACATAAATACTTACTATTCTACTACAACTCCTACAGTATTCAGTAGAGTAACATGCCATATAGGTTTGTAGCCTAGGAGCAATAGGCTATACCATACAGCGTAGGTATCTAGTAGGCTATAACCTCTACGTTTGTGTATGTACAGTACACTCCAGGAATGTTCACACAATGACAAAATTATATAACAATACATTTCTCAGAACATATCCCTGGTGTTAAACAACATATAACTGTATATACCACCTTTTCTTTAGCTCTTCATGTGATGAGGACACTTAGGTTGATTCCGTATCCTTGCCATTTTCAATAATGCTGCAGCAAACGTAGGAGTGCAGGTATCTCTTAGACATACTGATTTTATTCCTTTCGGATATCTACCCAGTAGTGGGATTGCTGAATCTCTGGCATTGTTTTAGATATAAGGTGTAAGATCTGTGACAGAAATTTTCTTGAGATTTAGGATAATTTGATGATACTCTTATAAGTGTAATTTACTGTCTTTCTTCAAGTACTGTTTTGCTAGAGATTCTCCAGTGTGCAAGGCATTCACTCTCATTTCTCTTTAAACTCCATTCCTTGACACTGCTCCACTTCTCTTATAGATCTGGAAGTGGTATAAATCAAATTGATCTGCAAATGGAAAAAATGCAGAATTCTCTCATAAACAGTTGGTTTCAAAATTTAATATTACAGCTGTTCACTGGGCAATGAGCAAAGTTTGCTTTTTAAAATCTGAATTCATTTTATTTACTCTTTGCAAATAATTTACTTCAATACATTTAAAAACTAAAGTTTTGTTTTGTTTTTGATTTTAAAGATAAAAACATTCTCGTAGTTTTCAGACCTAGAAAAACAAACTTCGTATTGTATTGTAATGATTTTCAGTTTTTTACAAAGAACTACCTGTTTTATTAAATTGTAGACCCTTCATGTAACAAATCTCCTTTCTTTTCCTTTATCTGAAATGATAACTCTAGAACTTTCGCACAAATAATCAAAACTGTGAATAGAAATTCGTCTTTCTGTTTAACGATGAACTTCTTTCTTACCTGATAGGTTTCTTTTTCCAAAGAGGAACAGGACTGCTAAATTTAGTACTGTCAAATACTCCAGGATCAAAGCTCTCTGCTAAGTCCCCAAAACGGAATAGCTGCCACCAGCCTTTCAACTACAAGTCTTTATGAATCTGGACTTTTTGGACTGAAGGTAGTCTGTGAATTGAATTTCCTTTATAAAGTTTTACTTCGGATTTGTGCCCTTAGCTTCATTTCCCCTCAGGGATCCTTTAACTTCACGAGAATATTCTCTGGAAAATGATACCTTTCAGTGACTTGTGCCTGAGTCCTCTCAGAATATTCCTATTCATTGCCAATGCTCCAAGACTTCCTAGTGTAATTCATTATTAAATTCAGGATATAACTTATTTAATTTTTATAGGGATTATTTATATCCTGACATTTCCTCATCTTGTTGTTGCTTTCCTCTGATCTAAAGCTAGATTTTTGAATATAGTATTGATTTACTTCATTTTTCTTCCATAAATAAGGTAGTAGAATACAATAGTCTTCTCTCTTTGGTAGCTAGAGAACAGAGCCTGCCCCTAGGCCCTGCTCCTATTTCTTACTGGTATAAACTGGCACAATGCAATCCAGCATAGCCAGTGTACATTCATCATATCACATTGGAAAGCAGGAAACTATGTTATAAGAAGTGATTCGTATGCAAATCTGAAAAGCTCTTTACCTACTCCTTAGAAATGACTTAGATTTAAATTGCTCCTCATTTATGAGAATAATAATGAACTTAATTGTTCTTCTGGAATATCTGTGCTGTTGTAAGGAGGAACCTTCCATACTTTTAGGACACATCCAAGAGCTATTTCCACACTGGGAAGAAAGCGATCGTCAGTATCAACACTTAAATCCTTAGATATCTAATACCTTTATAATTTGAATGTATAGACCCATGGATAGAACTGCCAGTAGACATAGACAAAATTAAAATGTTCATATGTTAATGAAACTTGTTTGGCTTTTACTTTAAAAATTTATTTTGTGTATGGAGGAGAGTATTAAATTTGAGAAAATTTGCTGACAGATTTTTCCTACTCACTATTGAAGAATTAAGGCAGTACCATTCAAATTACACAGCTTTGAAGTTTATCTGTTTCCATTATGAATTTTTTAAAAAGATTTGAAATTACATGAAAATCAAATATAGATAGTAATTATATATTCTATCGCATTTTGGGGCTATTTAATAAACCCAGAAATATAAGCAATTAAAATAGTTGATCCTACTGCTAGCTTATGTTTTAAAAAGTTGCTTTCATAATTACCTTATTTTTTGAAAGTGCAGATTGAAAGTAATTCAAAAGGTGGCCTACAATTCCCTTTTCCAGTAGGTTTTTATCTTATTTTGTCTGTGTTGAAAAGAAACCTATCTATTTTTAACTTGGAGTTACATTCTTATATTTTGATTAAATGTAATTTTTCGTACTTATTCACATGATTTTCATACTATTTTTAACTCTTAAAAAAATTCTAGTGCTTATGACAATTTTTACCTCATAGTAGATATTCAAGTCCGAAAGTTACGGATTTGAAACCACTCAGTTAAATATTTTGTATTTTAAAGAAACATTTTACAATTCTTAGTCGGCTTACTCTTTTTATACAATCCAGTTTGGTGCCTCCCACTCCCCCGACCCTCGCAAAAGTGGATTTGAACTAGGGTTAATTACGTTTTCTATGATAATTTTAAGATATTTCTTAGTTGAATTACTTCAAGTACCTCCATAGAGGTATCTCTCTCAGCCTTGCTGTACATGGGTTTCATCTTTGAAGTTGCCAACCAGGTAAGCTTCTTAATATATACTTTGATCTTAATTAAGAGACTTGCTTTAACGATTTCCCATTGATTTTCAGATAAAATTTAGATTGTTTAATGGGCAACTCAAGTCCTTCTTCATGTGGCTTTGTCTTTCCTTCCAGCCTCATAGCCTGTAGGGCGTATTCTAAATTACTAAAGCACTTTTCTTGTCACAAACACACTTTGCCCTTTGGCATTTCTGGATCATTGGGTTTCTTCTGCCTGAGTGTGTATCTTTCCCTTCACCCATGCTACTAGATTTTAGTAATCTTTTAAGGTGTATATCTGATATTTTTTTCTGATGAGCTTTGCCAATTGTCGTGTATTTAGGCCAAACCACTAGCTCTTTTCAGTGTTTACACTGTCGCTGGCTCTTCCTGGAAAAGGAGCTAGTCAAATCTCTGCTTTACAGTCTTCTCTCCATGACAACTTGGGCTTCTTTAAGAGAGATGTCTCTTGCCTCATGCCCAGCTCTTGGAATAATGCCAGGAACATATTAGGTACACAATACATGGTTTTGTTTTTGCTATTTATTGATTTATTTTGTTGTTGTCATTTGATAAATAATCCACGACCAGTAAATTAAAATCCCTTTAGTATCTTAGACTATGGAATTTATGATTTGTGTAGATATTGCTTGTTTCTAGCAGAACAAACATTTTTGCAGGAATAAGTGAAATAGCTACCTTTTCCCCCCACAAAATACTATTAAAAATATCAGCGTATTAAAAAGTTATTCACCAAGGACTTCTATCCATGCCACTTCTAATCAAGATACACTTGGAAATTTAGACTCCTTTCAGTCTCCTCTATGTAAATACCAGGTGGCATAATGCTTATTACATACCATACAGAATCTTTTCAGATCAAAGAATCATTGTTCAGTTCTATTTCTTGTCAGTTTAAATGTACCATAACAGTGGAAGTATGCCTTTTCAATATGCTGCATGAATTTATATCAAGGCTTGATAAGTGAACTGTCAGAAATCCTAAATTCATCAGAGAAGGCATTATTTTTATATAGATAAAAAGATATGGTTCTTCATTCTATTACACGAATTGTAATCATAATATTATAGTGAAAGCTAATGAACCATTCTCTGGCATTTGAAAAGCCAGTTAACATGGTGTTTTCCTGATGAAGCTCAAGTTTATAAATGAATTAAATCTATTTGCGTGGGTGTTGTAATGATTATGATATTATTCCTCAATGTTATAAAATAACTACTTTCTGCCCCCAGTTAAGACCCGCATGACCTACAAAAGGAAACAAGTCATATTCATTTAATCAAAATAAGATATGTAGGGCTTTAGTGGGAAAATAATCCTATAAGGAAAATTAGTTGCCATAGCAAACATTTCTTATTGATATCTGAGTTGTATATTGGGCTTAAAACAGAATTTGCTGTCATTCAGTGCTAACCAAGCATAGACAGAGTCACACCCTTGATAAAGTTCTAGGATAAGTAAATTCATGTTCAATATCCTTTGCTTATCTCCTAGTCAAGAAACTATTAAAGAACAGTATCAAAAATAATTCCCAGTGACTTTTTATCTGTATTTTATCTCTTTTTTTTTTGAAATTCCCTTGAATTTTAGATGAATTCTGGTTGTCATAAGAAGGGCTCTGTTGGATGGAGGAAAGGCAGGGTTATACTGTGAGCTAAGAACAATTGTCAGTCCTTGCAAGCATCTTCTGCCAACTTTTAAAGAACTAATTTCGGATTTTCTTTGACTTCTTAGATGAATAAATTATTTAAAAACGTCAAATATGTTCACTTACTGGTACTTGCTATCTGCCTATTGTTACAGTTTTTAAAATATTTTTACTTATATTTTTATATAAAATAAAATATAAATACATAGGCACAAAATAGAAAGATTAAATAATCTATAAAGTGAAAGTAAATATATATGATATGTATTTATATATCATTATAAAATATAAAAATACATTTGCATTCTATTAGTATCCCTAGTCCTAAACTTACCCTCTTTGAAATATTGAACTGAATGATGATATTTAGTTTTAGCCAAAGCTCATTGATCCATTTGATTCAATTCAATAGCTAATTCTACCTTTCAAGAATCATGAAAAACTTTAAGCTCAATCCATTTTATCTCAACTGAATGCTAAAATGACAGCATTAAAAAATCACCTATCCTGAGTTTTTCAAATTTCTGTATGTTAATTGTGTTCTTTAAAGCATTCACACAACTCACTAAATATTTTATATTTGCTCAGCTGTTCTGATATTGTATTGGAAGAATCTATAGCCCAGGTTTTTTCTCTAACCTAGAGAGATGTATATCTTCAGTTCACACAATTTCCCTTAATGTTTCACCTGAAGTTGAGGTTAGAATGTTTTCAAATTGCAATTTGATGTTTTGTTTAGCATCAGATACAGTGTTAAGAAAGTGCTGAAATTGAAATCTGAAAAATTGGGTTCAAATTCTGACTCAGCTATGTATCAGCTGTGTGATTTTAGATAGATCACATATCTTGTATAAAAGTTAATTTTGTCCTTCTAAAGCTGAAAGTAATAATGCTGACTTAACTCCTTCTGAGGATTTTTTAGAAGGATCAGAGAAATATAGGATATAGATTTATTTTTAAATGCAAGTTATGATATAGAGCTGAAGTATTTATCTTAGAATATTACAGTTTGTTCCTTCATTTACTGTGTGAAAAATATATACAGAGAAGGCAAACTACTAGAAATGTAGTGGGCTCAAGTTTCGACAGCCAGAAAGAGTTTGTGGTGAGATTGTTAAAAGTTTGATTCCCTCACCTCTTGAACAGATTTCTAAAATATTCTATTTAATCATTGAGTAGTATGTTGTTAGATGCTTTCCTAGATAGGACAGAATTTTTAAGTTTACTGATTTTGTAAATAATTGTCCTTTCTTATTTCCCTCACCCCAAGGAAAAAAAAAAGAGTATATAGTGTTAAGGTAACAGTTTAAGGAGTCAGACAGACATACATTCATATTCAAGCCTGACATTTAGATTCTTGAACTCCCAGCTTATTTTTATTTGTAAGAATGGGAGTCAGTGTATTATTTTATATTATCATTTTAAATGGCAAATATTCCAGGAACTTGCTGCGTTCTTCACATTTCCACAGGTTGACACATGCTCTCCCTTCCTGGAATGCTCTTCCCCAATCTGTCCACCCGGAAAGCCTCTGTGTATCCCTTCAGCTTAATCTCAGAAGTTACACTGTCCTCAGCAATGCCTTCTATGACGCATCAGCCAGCTTATATGTCCCTTTTTGTATGCTCATGTCACATATGTAATGTGACCCCCCACTAAAGCTATTAAATTATTGGTTCATAACTTTTTATTTGATTGTTCTTGTCCAGTTAGACTGTATACTGTTAGAGGAGAGAGAATGATGCATAGGAGGTAGTATATGAATAATGAATGAATGAACACAGGAAACACTTAAGCCTATAACATTTAAGGCAAACAAATGTTTCTATCTTTTCTGTATGTATATATGTGTGTATTTGTGTGTGTGTGTAATTTTAAATATTAAAATTTATATTTTAAAAGTAATTATATATGCAGTGTTTTAAAATTCATCTTCTGATTGTCGCATGCCATGATTAATATTTTGAGGACTGAAAAGATGACTTATACTAGCGGCAGAATGATGAAAAACCAAGTATGATATTGCTTTCTTTTAGGAAGTGCAGATTTTGATAGGAACATTTGAAATGTAAATTTTACACCAAGAATCACAAAGTTTATAGATTTTCCATGATTAAACTCACCCAAACTAAGGTGGAAGTTTTTTTCCATGAAATATTTGGTGGGAGTTAGGAATAAGCTGCAGAATTTCTTGAGTGGCCGCTGTATTTTCCCCAGTGACACCTACTGCATGGGATTTTAAGTGAATTAGTAACTAAATACAGTGAAAAGCCTTCTGTTAAGTGCATAAGATATTTGAGATAATCGGTATTATTACTACAACAAAACTACATGTAAAGCAGGTTCACAAAAATGTGACTCTTTACTGGATTGCCTTGTCATATAAATCTTTAGGGATGATTTCTGCTTTCAACATAACTTTAAAATTCATTAAGCAATAATTCAAAAATGCCAACATCTCAAAAATCTGGCAAGAATAATTTACCTTCTTGTTAAGACTCTTACCTTTTGAAAAAATATAGAATCTCATATACTGGAACTATTCTAAGGACTGAGAGGGTGATAAAATCTTAGTTGTAATATTACCTTCTAAGTGGCAAATGGCTCATGTCTTCTACTTTAATCTATGCTGGAAATTTATATGCATGTTTCAGAGAAGAACTCATTTGTAACTGAAAATACAATAAAACTGAAATAAGTGGCCAGAAAATTTTAATAGTTATTTAAAGGCAGACAGATCTCTACTCATGCAAAATTTTTAATGAAATGCTTAATGTACATTTTCTTCAAAGTTAACTCTTTCTTACAAATGGAATAAAATGATTCTAACATACATCATAGCCCAGGAAAGTAAAACAGTGTATTTTCTATGTACCATGGAATTTCCAAACTTGATATTATAGTTAAGATGAGTTTGAAAATCCCAATGATAATATTTTGGTTATTGGCATACCAGCATAGAAGAAGTCTTTCATCCATATGTAATAACGTATGTCAGGGAAATAGTAATGATTAATGAATAATTCTTGCCAGTATTTGGTTGAGGGAATCGTGGTACAGATAAATTAGATAGTGTGTCGTGTTTAAGGTCACAACTGGCCTTCAGTTTAAATTCTGTAACCCTAGCTTCTTTATTAGCGGACTATACTTACTTGAAAAACATATTAAATATAGTTTATTTCAATAAAATAAAATATACTCAAACATCTCTGGGTGACTGACAGAGAAACTTCAAATTTGCCTTTCTTTAAGTCATTCTTAAAACGTGTCATCCTCAACTTATTTATGTCTGTGGCCCATTACTCTTTTTAAGAGATTTGATTCTTATTCTTCCTTGTTGAGTATAATGAAACTAGAGTTTACAAAGATCTTGAGTTAGGCTACATAATGTTCTGCCTAATGTGACTGGGGCAAATATGTCTGATGTCTGGGCAGGGGCAGGGAAATACTTCTGCCCTGTTTTTCAGCCTCTCTCTGCCTGCTGTGGCCAACTGAAAGATTCCTGTCTAGATAGTGGAGCCACAAAGTCAAGGCACCTCGGATTACTGAGACACACTATTTAAAATAGCTGCCCTGGAGTTTTGTAGATATAGAATTTACTCTATGTCAATGAAAGATATTTTATTAATACTTATTATGATACTCCTATGATATGACACTAGGCCTTGGAGTTTGTTTGTTACTACAGTATAACCTACTCTATCCTGCCTCGTACATATTTTCATATGATGTATCAAATAAATTGCAATCAATAAATATATCCAATACGTGAAAATATGAATTTATAAGGAAATAAAGTTATAGCAAGTATCATAAATCTAGTTCAATATTAGATAACTTTCAGAAACAGCTACTGCACAAAGAAAAGAACACTGATACCCATACATATTTTATATAGGAATATTAAAAAACCTTGCCAGAATTACTTTACTAACATAATCATTAATAGAACCAAGGTGGACTGCATTTATGTGACTCTCTATGTGCTGTAGAATGTCATTTTCTTTGTCCATTTATTTATGCCTTTCCTGTTTCCATTTATAAAGCACTGTATTTGTTCTGAAGCAAGTAGGGTCCTAGGTCAGAGAGTGTGTAGATGATGAATTGGAACCTGACAACTGGGGACCTGTAGTGGCTTCTGATACAGCACAAATTCCAAAGTAGTATAACTCTGGAAGTAAGAAAAATAAAAGACAATACAAAACAATTGAAAGAGTCACATAATAGCTTTTTAAACCTAACTCATCATTAGATAGATAACATTTAATAAACCTAATTTCTTTTTGTGTGTGGCTTTGCTTTTTTGTATATAGTTTAGCATTTTATTGCTACACATTTGCTAATGTTATGACATTACATATTTTTCTGAGAAAAATATCCAGTTGTTATATAGATGTTCACTACTTCAGAGAAAAATCATTGACCATATCGTAAAAAAAAGATAAGTGTAAGTTGTTTCCCAAAACCCAAACTGAGCCTGCATTCTACCCTATATACATAATCAGGAATGTAGAATTTAAGTGTTCATATTTATGTGTTATTAAAAATTGTTTTAGATGTATTTACCTCAAGAGCATTGATAACTTTTTAACAATAGTGAATTAGTTAAATAAATTATTTTAAATTTACAAAATGGTTTCTTAAAAAGTTTTCAAAACCAGCAAAGATTTAAAGAAATTTTTTACAGGCTGGGGTTGGTGGCTCACACCTGTAATCCCAGCACTTTGGGAGGCTGAGGTGGGAGTTCAAGCCCAGCCTCGCCAATATAGTAAAACTCCATCTCTACTAAAAATACAAAATAGCTGTAATCCCAGCTATTTGGGAGGCTGAGGCAGGAGAATTGCTTGAACCCAGGAGGTGGAGGTTGCAGTGAGCTGAGATCACGCCACTGTACTCCAGCCTGGATGATGGAGTGAGACTGTGTCTCAAAAAAAATTAAATAAACAAATAAAGATATTTCTTACAACAGATTTAAAGTTTTGAAAAATTCTCAGCATGCATTGCTAAAGAAATAGGTAACAAAATATTACACATAATACAATTCTTATTTTCCAAAAGGTAATTATATTCTGTAAGTATTTTTTGCCCAAGGGAAGCAACTTCAAGTTTTATTGATAATAATATGATAGACAATAAAAATAAGACATGGTAAATTTATTTCTGGCTACATTCTGCCAAATGCTTTATTTTATTTTTAATTTGATATAATATGAGGAACAAAAGAAAGCCTTTTTGGCATTACATGGACAAATAAAAATAAATTAATGGGGTAGAGTAATACATAGAACTGTCATTTGTAATTTCAGTTATACCCGGGGAAGATTCGATTATCCTCAGAGAGAAGTAGGGTCTCCGAAAAGTTAGCCAAAATTAGACGTTAAAATGATAAAGAAACAAAGCATGCCAAAATTTTGAGCAAATGGGTTCTATGATATATAAGGTTTGGTTTGATTGAATATTTCTGATAAAAAGTCTTTTTAAGTATGTAAAAACAATATGTAAAAAACAAAATGTAAAAGTCATTTTATTTAAATGACTTTTCCCACTCAATTTTAAGAAATGAAAAGGAGAAAACAAGTAATTTCTTATGAGGTTTAACAGTAAACTATTCAAAAAATGATAAAATTCAAAAGTCAAATCCGTCATTTTTGTATTTACAGAGATAAGAGCATAGTTGGTAGTTTTGTGTGGTTTATTTACTTTACAGTTCTATCCAGAGTCCAATCACATTTGTTATGCTGAACACATTTTTATTTTTTCTTGAGGAGTTTGAAAAACATATAGCTGATTTGGAAGCATATTCCAACCAGGAGAAAGTATTGTTTTCCTTTCTTTTTAAATTCAAGGACATGAGGACAAGTTTTTAGAATCTATTAGTAAGGGTATCCAATACTCTTCAACTCTCCCCACTTAATCTTCTCATTGTCTAAAGTTTGAATATGAAGCCATGATCCTAATTATTCAGATACTGAATAGGACAAGAGCACAAGGATGAAAATTTTAGAGCATAGATTTCTATGTTCTGAACAAGAATATGGTAAATTATGCTAAGCTACTAGAAGAGTGCAAGCATAGAAAAACATTCTATTCATTATAGAATAATTCTAATACATTTTTGTAATAAATGAACTAATAGTTTCTGTCATTATTAGAATTCCAATATAAATGTAATCATGGTGATTTTTGAAAAATCTTACTGGCACATGTTGATAAAATTTTACTAGAGCAGAACAGGATGTCTGCTGTATTACTCTTGTTAATTTCTTACCTTTTTGTAATGCTAAATGATCAACATTAACAAAATGTTTATAAACAACTTAAGTATCTTTTCTTGAGTATATTTTCTTACCCTAACAAAAGCTAAGGATTAATTTAAAAATATCTTCCACTAAGTAACAGTCACAATAGAATTATACTATACTATTGTGAATACTTTGGGGGTACTTGCTCAAAATAAATCCCTTGGAGCAATTCCAAGGATTACTCTTTGATTATGTTTCAGATCACCTTTCTTGGTTCTTGAGAGTATATTTTGGTTTCGATATGTATTATGTTACTCACAATGTTTCTACTTTTCTTCTGTTCAGAGTTCGAAAATCAGCAGTCAATATTTTTCAGTGGAGATGTTTACTAGAGTCCAATGTCAAGATCAAACGTTCTCATAATCTTAAATGACATTACCTTTCCTGTCACTAGTTAGCTACACCTAAGTTTGCAGTTCTCACCTATGACCCACATGATTTTAAAGCAAATTTCTCATGAAGAAGATTATTTAAAAGTGAATCCAAAAGTTTAGATGATATAAATTGTTCTGAAATTAATTCTGAGTGATATCCTACCACTCCTCATTCAATAATCCCCTTTGGAGACAGAATGCATTCTTTGAGTTGCTACCTTTCCTCTTTCTTTTTGCTCTTTTTCATTGGCCAGATTTTCTGTCTGTCTTATCCACTTCTGTATCAGCCAATGGCATCTAGGCAGCAAAGGTTGCCTTTCTACCTGCATTTATTCTGGATTGTCTTATTTTCCATTTGGCACCTTATAGTCGTTAATTTATTTGAACAAATTACTTAAGAGAAGAAACAATATATGTGAATAATATTCAAATTAAGTTTTTCTTCTTTTTAGTTAGAAAATAGAAATTAAACTATTAGAGAATTTTAAATGCATGTGAAGCCTTATAGTGCACTCACTGTATGGAATTTTAATACTAATATGTTCTAAAGTTTAGTCAAAAGTCACCAACTTGTTGACATATGATTACAGAATGAGCAAGAGGTCTTAACTGTAGTAAAAGATTGTTGAATATACCAAAATAAGCAACATTTGATCCCACGTTCAATGTATACGTCCATGTAACATGTAAATATGTCTGTATACACCTCCCCACACATGTGTGTGAACTGGGTTATCCCTTTATATCTCAGCTCAGAAGAAAAAAATTCAGTGTAAAGCTTAACTACAGGAACAGTCTCTTGCAGTGTCAAATAAGGTATAATTATTTAAAAGGCAAAATATACTTCACAGTGCACCTTATAATCATTTTAGTGGCATGCTTGTTTATATGTGAGAAAGACTGGAATAGTGAGACAAGACCTATCTGTGTTATCAATCTAATTAAATTACGTCTGGCAAATGTACAAGGATTGTGTATATCCCAAGTCGAACCTTGTTATCCAGGAGAGATTGCTTTTAGGACCCCTGCAGATAACAAAATCTGCAAGTGCTCAGGTCCCTGATATAATATGGTGTGGTATCTGCATACAACTACGCCATCCACCCATATACTTTAAATCATCTTTAGATTACGTATTATACCTAATGCAAGGTAAATATGATGTAAATAGTTGTTATGTTGTATTGTTTTCTTATTTGTATTTATTTTTGCTATAGCGATATTTTCATTTTTTTTCCCCCAAATATTTTCTGTCCATAGTTGGTTGAATCCATGGATGTGGAACCTGGACAGAGGGCTGACTGCAAGTTATGTCTAAGAAGTTATACACATAACTTATTAGTTATACATCCATTGTAACTTTTCTTATTAAATATAAACAGGAAGCAAAAGACTGTCAAAGTGGGTATTATTTAAATATATGAGTTACCACTAGCTCCATCAGCAAAGACTTCTCCTTGCTCTCCACCAGTGACACACATATGCTCTCAGCATGCGTCTTAAGCTCCTATCCCTGAATAATATGTTCTGTAGTGTTAACTTGAGTTTCTGTAATTATGTCACTATAATACAGCACATTGCATACACATGAAATATCATACCTTTATAACCATGTCCACTTTATTACTGGATCTAAATATCTTTTACACAGAATACACACAATTTTTTCTAGAACTTTCATTTTCCTGCCCAGAAGATATCAGACAAAATATAGCTTAAGTGAACCCTTGTTTGAAAATAAAACCCTCAACTATTTTGAAGGAAAAAATCCAGAACTAGCTCATATGACTGCCATTTACATTTAGCTTGTCAGAACTTAATAACATGGCTATGCCTGGCTGCTGAGAAGGCTGGAAACAGCCATACACAAGGAGAACTTGTGCCTAGCCAAAACTCTGTTCTTACGGAAAAAAGATTGAGTTTCGGGAAGACGAGTAGTCTTTTGTAGTCTTTTCTACCTTCACAGACTATTTGGTTACTCTTGGTTACTTTGCTTTGTGAAAACAAAGCCATTTATATATAACTTTTTTTTTTTTTTTTCTGAGACAGGGTCTCACTGTGTTGCCCAGGCTGGAGTGCAGTGTCACCATCTTGGTTCACTACAACCTCCGCCTCTCAGACGCAAACAATCATCCCACCTCAGCCTCCGAAGTAGCTGGGACTACAGGTGCATGCCACCACGCTTGGCTGTTTTTTTTTCTTTTTTTTTTGGGTAGAGACAGGGTTTTACCATGTTCAAGAACTCCTGAGCTCAGGGTGATCTGCCTGCCTCAGCCTCTCAAAGTGCTAGGATTACAGGCATGAGCCACCATGCCCGGCCCATTTGTACACAACTTTTAAAGCATAAATCCCATCATTTTGTAAAGATAAATATCTTGAATGCACACATTCCTTATATGTCTCTGAGTACCCCATGCAAAAAATTAAAAACTAGGGACTTAGTAAATGTTGGTCGAATAAGTGACTTTTCTGAGTTTAGAATCATCCAAGTCATCACCAATCCATGTTTACCCCCAACGTAAGCAAAACATAGCAAATAAATAGATGAGTGCTGAAAAGGGGGAACATTTAACTTATAATCTGCCATAAGAGAAAGGTCACTCAGTTATTCTAAACTCTTGGCCATCAAAGCCAATAACTTATGTAGATAAACAGAAACAAAAACAAAACCGTATACAGTTTCAAAGGACATGATGTTTTCATTTGTAGACTCATTAATGCTTTATAAATAGCCAAACTATGAAGGATGTCTAGTTCAAGACAACATTAAAGGTTTTGAGGACAGAAAAATGTTCCTGATAGACACAGTTTTCTCTGCCATATACCAGTATTTTGTAGGATCCTCCTTCACTGTACAATTGTAGCTCAGTTGGCTTGTGCATTGGTTTCCAGCCGTTCTTCATTGAGCTCTTTTCATTCCAGCCCATAGTTATTTTCAGGCTCAACTGGAAATGAATGCAGTGATCACCTGATGATACTAATTCCATCTAGACTTCTTTGTATTCTGAGACTGAACACACATTATTTTTGGCTTGACACTTTTTTGTATTGATCCTAAGAATTCTGTGCAAGGCTTATCTTTTCTGTCTAGCCTCAGGAGTCTGTCAGGATGATACAGCCATTAAAATGTAGGTTTGATGATAGGGCAGACAAAAGTCAGAAGCATTTGTATAGTGCATTATTTACCTCAAGAGTAATTGTACTTGGATTTCAACTTGAAAGAAGACACTAGAATATTTCAGGATATGGAAACATTTTGCTATAATAAAAATAATGTTTATTTTTATTTTTCTCCCACACCATTTTATGAGGTTCACTCTTAAGTGGTCTGCTTTATATGATTATGTAGGAGTGATGCATCCCAGGTTAATAATTTATCTTGCCCATGCATTTCTCCTCTCTGCCCTTCTTGCCTCTTCCCCCTCAATGGTGCTTCAGAGCACGGGGTTACCTTGGAACTCAACAGACATTTTTTTTGTCTGTCTGACAACCACAGGTGTCCATGAACAAGCCCCTAAAAAGGACCCAACAACAAAGAGTAAATACAGTTACAAAGATTCTTTGGTACTCAATTAGCAATGCTTCTTAAAAAGCCAAAAGAAATAGAATTATGACATCCCTTTCTTTTATATTTAGAAAATCTGAAATATTTGTGAGATCCAGTCTTCCTTAGTTTTTTAACCTAATAAACACCATTCATCATGTGTATTCTGCTCACAAATGCTGACAGTTCCACAAATTTCACTGTTATATGAAGCATTTCATCACTCTTAGCCCCTCTTTATTATCTTAACCTTCTTTATATTAAAGCTACCTTCCAGAAGTTTCCTTGAAAGAAATGGGAAAAATATCAAGGAATTATATTCTGTGCAACCTTATTTTAACAGGTATCAACATTCAAAGTATGACAACAGTTAAAGGATGTTTCTGTCCTTACCAACTTCAGTTCTTTATTCAGTGTAATTATTCCAGTGATGAGACCACTCTAACAAAATTAACTAAATCATCATGAGCATCATCACTTGCTTAATTTTTCTTCAGGATATTTATCACTGTCTAACATACTATGTAGCTGATTTGTTATTTTGTTTATCTGTCTTCCCCCACTAAAATATAAGCTCCTTGAAAACAAACACTTCTAATCTGTTTGGATTACCACTAAATTCCCAGCAGCTAGAACAGTATCAGCCACATAGTAGACTCTCAATCAATATTTGTTTGAATAACTAAGTGACACAGTGAATGAATATGCATATGATATATATTTAAAATGACACATTAGTTATGAGGTTTTCCGCATTACCATAAAAATATTTTGGTATAAATCAAAATTTATGTAACTTTGTTTTGCCTGTTAAAGGAAGTAAAGATGATGGCTTGAAAACATAGTCAAAAATATGAAGATTAAAATTGCTGGTTTTTAAAAAATAAATAATAAAGAGTAGTTTTAATCATTTTTTTACATTTGAGTAACTATATTTATTGCCTATATGTTATCTCATAAACGAAATAGGGACTTTAACATAAATTTTTAAGCACATGATATTCCTCATAGCTCTGCCCCTGTGACTTCTCATTATGGAAGCTATTAAAAAGCAGCATGAAATCCAAACTGTATTTTATAAATTGATTAGGAAAATAATTATTTAAAATGTTCTTTTGTGAATGACAGAGGTGGGGAAAACGTGATTTACAGAATGTTGGACTAAATGTCTATCCTCTCTTAACTTTCTTTTCTTCCACAATTGAGAAGTGGTGAAATTTTGTTTCAGTTTTATGATAGAAAAATAAATCTCAACTGAATCAATGCCCTGTCCCTTCTTAGTAGGATGCTGGTGATAATACATTAGTATTTTAAAAAGTATATTAGCTACCACTAGTGAAGATTTTACAGTGTCTCTAGATCATCATTCCAAACAAACACAAATCAACATATATTTATATAATCAAAGAAAGATTCTTAGGGTAAAACTCTGATACAATTTTGTTAACTGGCTGTTGTCTCTTTTCCATAAAAATAGATTTTTGTAAATGTGTTTATACTTTTAAAGTTCTGAGAGAATAAATTGATCTATTGAGTCAATTCTTGTTTGAATGTTTACTAATTCTTGCTAGGAAAAATAAGTGGAAGTTTAGAGCATCTACCATCTATTTTAGATTTCTGGTGATATAGGAAATTTTATGATAGTATAGAGATTAACTCCTCCTCCCAAGGAACCTTTTTTTATATAATTGAATAAAATCCAAGTTTTAAGTTGAACTATAAATCCATAGTTTTAAGTTCAACTATGTAGTGTTGTCTATATTCATGGAGTTGTACCTGCCTATGCGAATGAAAGTTTAGTAGGAGATATTGGGGTCCAACAGTATCTGCATAATTCATAGCTCTCTATTCAGTAACAACATGGGGTGTTGTATAAAGTATATGCTAAATGAATATATTTGTGAATTAGTTTCTTCTTAGCAAACCAGAAGCCTAGGGCTGTGACTCAGAATGGAGTGAGAGAGGAATAAATAATAGAGATGGAGGTGGAACCCATTTGTGGTTTCAGGGAAAGAACAAAAGGAAACGAGAATCTCAAATACAGTTGGAAAACTTTAAATCCATGGGGGTAAATTGAGAGCCAGACTCACAACTCAATGAGCGTTCTGCAAGAGAAACAAATCCAGATGAGCTAGAACCAAGCTCCCCATGTGGGCATCCATGGGCTATGTATATTCTCTACAAAACTTCTGTTTTGAACTGAGTGGTACATTTTTGTTGATAATCTCAAATAAATTAATATAATCCCGCTGTGGATTACTTAAATGGTTGTATGTTATATATAATAACTGAAAATTTTATAATATGTTATATTCTTTACATTATATCATTTGGATATACATGCTCATATATATATATACACAGACACATACATACATATAGTAAACTGCTAGATTTTATTTCCAAATTTAGCATTTGCATGTATGAATATTTTGATGCATACACATTTTGTTGCCATGCTGGTCTACTTTAATTGTCTAAGACTATAGAGAAAAGAGGTAGACAACGTATACATAATTCAGTTCCACTAAACACAGGCCAACTTATTTTAATCCACAAAGAAGATAGTACATTGCCAAATAGGGAAAAAAAAAGATGAGAAAATGATATTCATATAGTGCTTTTGGTAGGATAGGCTTACTAAAGCCAAAAGGTCCATAATTTAGCAATTATTTACATTTCAAGTTGCTAAAACATTTCTTTTTATTATATATATGCCTAAGATATACATGATGTTTTGATACACATAGTGAAATGATTATTACACTCAAGCTAGTTAACCTATCCATCATCTTACATAGTTATCTTGTGTGTGTATGTGTGTGTGGCAAAAGTCCCTAAAATCCACTCTCTTAGGAAATTTCTAGTATGTAGTACAATATTATTAACTATGGTCCTCATACCATACGTTAGATTTTTAGGTTTATTTATCTTATACATCTGCAACTTTATTCCCTTTGACCTCAATCTCCCCATTTCAATCCTGCCATCCTCTCCCTACTCCTAGTAACTACCCACCTTTCTATTCTGTTTCTATATATTTAAGGTTTTTGGTTTGTTTGTTTGTTTTAGATTCTGTATATAATCATTCTTTACATTAACTTATTAGTTTTACTCGTAATGTTAACCTAATTTTTGTTGATATTACAGTATTGTTATATTTAAATTCTACCATTTTAGTTATTTTAGGTTTGTGATAATTTTAAGCAAAAGAAGATTTTAACATAGATTGACAGTGAAGGATAGTTATGAATATAGAAACAACTAAAGTGTATCCTGGGTTGTTGAATAATTTTTTAAACCTTTATGTAGATCCCCAGACATTCTCAAGTTTCTGTTCAATAAATGGAGTCATAAGAAACTCCCTTGATCACCTATTAATGAGAGAGAGCTGGTTTGGACACTATATCTCACCATAAACTTATGTTCATGGTCTTTATTGGATAAATGGATAGAAATGATTATTTCCTCTTAGAATGTTTTAAGTTTACATTAATTAATGAGGGGAAAATCAGCATGTTAGTAATTCCTTGAATTAAATACTCCATTTTTTACTACCTGGTTCCATAAGTATAGTATGTACTAGCTACTAGTGGAAACATAAAAATAGATAAGACACAATCAGAATTTCAAAAATAATATATTCTTTGTTCATAAGGATAAAATTTGTAATGATGATGATGGTGATGATGGTGATTTCCATCATTTACGGAGGATTTACCACATGCCAGTACTTATGGTCAGCACTTACATATGTTATCTAAGTTTTATCCTCACAGTACCCTTATGAGATACCTTAATTATTTTCCCTATATGACAGATAAGTAAAACAAGTCTTAGAGAGCTGAGGGGATTGAGCCAAATCACACAATTCTTGCAAAGTGGAATGAGATGGGATTCAGTTCAATTCCTATGCGATATACTTCTCCCATCAAAAGTTATGTTAAAGCATTTCAATGTTTAAGATTCATTACTAAGTAACATAGCCCAAATAAATAATGGTGATTTTTTTGTTTTCTTCATTTTGTTTATCAAAAAATAAGTTTATCTTTGTTCATCATTTTTTACTTGCTCAATAATAGACATATAATTTGTCATTCCCTGGTTAATTTAAATTTAAAATTTGTATGAATTATAAATAAGATATGTTTCTTCCCTATGAATCCAAATATCTGCAGTCATACTTAGTCAAAAACTTGGTTATGGCAAACAGAAAGTTTTTTTATTGCACTTTTAAATTTTTTTAAATTTTACTTTAAGTTCTGGGATACATGTGCTGAATGGGGCAGGTTAGTTACATAGGTATACATGTGCCATGGTGGTTTGCTGCACCTATCAACCCATCATCTAGGTTTTAAGCTCTGCATGCATTAGGTATTTGTCCAAAAGCTCTCCTTCCCCTTTGCCTCCACTGCCCAACAGGCCCTGGTAGGTGATGTTCCCCTCCCTGTGTCCATGTGCTCTCATTGTTCAACTCCCACTAATGAGTGAGAACATGCAGTGTTTGGTTTTCTGTTCCTGTGTTAGTTTGTCAAGGATGATGATTTCCAGCTTCTTCCACGTCCCTGCAAAGGACATGAACTCATTCTTTCTTATGGCTGCACAGATTCCTTGGTGTACATGTGCCACACTTTCTTTATCCAGTCTATCATTGATGGGAATTTGGGTTGGTTCCAAGTCTTTGCCGTAAACGTGTGCAATAAACATATGTGTGCATGTGTCTTTATAGCAGAATGATTTATAATCCTCTGGGTATATACCCAGTAAGGGGAGTGCTGGGTCAAATAGTATTTCTGGTTCTAGATCCTGGAGAAATTGCCACACTGTCTTCCACAATGGTTGAACTAATTTATACTGCCACCAACAGTGTGAAAGAGTCCCTATTTCTCCGCAGCCTCGCCAGCATCTGTTGTTTCCAGACTTTTGAATGATCACCATTCTAACTGGTGTGAGATGGTATCTCATTGTGGCTTTGATTTGCATTTCTCTAATGACCAGTGATGATAGCTTTTTTTCATGTTTGTTGGCCACATAAATGTCTTCTTTTGAGAAGTGTGTGTTCATATCCCTTGCCCACTTTTTGATGTGGTTGCTTGTTTTTTTCTTGTAAATTTGTTTAAGTTTCTTGCAGATTCTGGATATTAGCCCTTTGTCAGATGGATAGATTGCGAAAAGTTTCTCCCATTCTGTAGGTTGCCTGTACACTCTGATGATAGTTTCTTTTGCTGAGAAGAAGCTCTTTAGTTTAATTAGATCCTATTCGTCAATTTTGGCTTTTGTTGCAATTGCTTTTGGTGTTTTATTCATGCAATCTTTGCCCGTGCATGTGTCCTGAATGATATTGCCTAGGTTTTCTTCTATGGTTTTTATAATTTTAGGTTTTACATTTAAGTCTTTAATCCATCTTGAGTTGATTTTTGTATAAGGTGTAAGGAAGGGGTCCAGTTTCAATTTTCTGCATATGGCTAGCCAGTTTTCCCAGCACCCTTTACTGAATAGGAGATCTTTTCCACATTGCTTGTTTTTGTCAGGTTTGTTGAAGATCAGATGGTTGTAGGTGTGTGGTGTTATTTCTGAGGCCTCTGTTCTGTCCCATTGGTCTATGTATCTGTTTTGGTACCAGTATCATGCCGTTTTGGTTACTGTGGCCTTGTAGTATAGTTTGAAGTCAGGTAGCAAGATGCCTCACACTTTGTTCTTTTTGCGTAGGATTGTCTTGGATATGTAGGCTCTTTTTAATTCCATATGAAATTTAAAGTAGTTTTTTTGTTTTTTTTTTTAGTTCTATGATGAAGAAAGTTGATTTTACAAAAATTCTTTAAGTGTTTATTATCTTCTTCTAAGAATAAAAACCTTACTTTTCTTCAAATCTAGACCTACTAATAGTTTTGGGATTTGTTATTTGAATGTTATGAATAATTTTGGCCTTATATTTTCTTTTTCTCTAGACCATTTTATGTAAAAATACGTTTTTCATGACCAAGCCTGTGTTAATGACTTCAAACTTGTTTCCTTACCAGAGTGATTCTTTTGCTAATCCAGAACTGCTCCCCCAGAACTGTCATAAGACACCTCTTGCTGCTGCCATGTTTGTGCTATAAGTAGTTAGTTCCCAGGCACAGGGCTAATTATTTTCATCTAACATTAATATATTTAGGATGGTAAAAGTGACAAATACCAACATCATAAAATTTAGGAACACTATTATCCCTAAACTATCCACCAATCACTATGTGTACACTGTAGAGTCTAGCATTAAGAATATATATTTAAAACAATACATTTGTCAGATAAAATAGCATGCGCTTATTATTATATTACATTGTTTCCGCTCTTTTTCTTCAAACGTTGTAATAAGGATGTTTGACACAATGTGAAAAATAAAAGTTAATAAAATTTGATAGCCTCACTGTCACTTATGTTTTCTAAACTGTCCAAAATATTTAGACCTTTTGAATGAATGATATTGAGTTTGTTTTTTTATCCAATGGCGCTTACAAACTGTGTGACCTTGGGAAAATATTTAATTTCTGTGAATCTTAGTCTACATATATTTTTAAAAATAGGAATAATTGTAGATTACTGTCAGACTTGTTGGGAGAAATAAATCGTACCAATATGTATATTGCCTAGCACAGTACCAAACTCATCGAGAGCACCATTAATGTTAGTTCCTTCTATCTAATAATCCATGGAAAATCATTCTAAACTCTTTACTTTTAACTCTTAAACTTAGATGCCTTTGGAAAGATAACTTTTTGGTAAGTATCATCTAGAAATGTATTCACTTCTCATTGTTCTTTAGCAGGTGAAATGTGTGTGAACTGTTTTAAAGTTTTATGTGACATCTACAATGTTGTAGGTGCTTTCTTCCCTCTTTATTGTATACCCATGTATCCTTGGTAAACTATGATTTATTTAAGCACCATCCATCCTGTGCTAGCTGATTATGGAAATATATGAAGATTTAAAATTTAGAAATTTCAGGCTGATCACTTTGTCTTGGTGTTTAGGTTACAAATTGGTTCATGTAAGGATTTCCTTAATTTCTCCCAGAACCATCTCCAGATAATGCCATCAAGCAACATGGTGAATAAAACCTATTACTTTTGTTTTTTAGATTCTAAAACATATTCTGAGAAAAATATTTGCAATTCTATTGTGTGTAGCAATCCAATGACAAAATTCTCTAACCACCATAGACTTAAAAATGATGAAAGTTTTGGAAGTAATTTTTTAACTATTTCACAAAACATATCATAAGAGAGAGAAAAATGTGATAAATTATATCAGGCAGATAACTTACTGTCTTTTTCAGGCTGTAAATTGTAGTTTTAAGTACGTATGTACCATAATGAATTTATGTTTAAAATAATCAGAGATGGGAGGGGCTTGTAGTGTAATCATCTGATGGGTTCTTCCTGCCTGCTGCATAAACAAAATCATTCACTGAGACTGCATCATTGAAGTAAAGAGTTTAATTGATACAAGGCTGGCCACATAGCAGATGGAGTTACTACTCAAATCAGTCTTCCTGAAGGCTCAAAAGTTCAGGTTTTTCAAGGATAGTTTGGTGGGTAGAAAATTAGGAAATGGGTGTTGCAGATTGGCTGGGGATGCAATCATAGGGGTGTGGAAAAGGGTCCATTTGCACTAAGTCTACCTCTTGCTGGGGGGCCACAAGACTAGTTAAGTCTTGAGTCCTTATGGGGTCAGCCTGAAAAATATCTCAAAAGACCACTTTTAGGTACTATAATAGTGATGTTTCCTATAGGAGCAATTGGGGAACTCACGAATCTTGTGACCTCTGGCCACATTACTGAGTAGAAAGGGATTATAGAAACTAGGCCTACATTTTAGCAGACCTTCAGGACCCTCCCATAATCCTAATCTTGTGGACTTTCATTAGTTTTACAAAGCGGTTTCAGTTCCAGAACAAAGAGGAAATCAGTTTTAGGGAGGGACTATTATCATTCTGTCTTCAGAGCTAAACAATAAACTACATTTCTCCCATGGTTAGCTAGCCCTACACCCAGGAATAAGCAAGGGAGAGTAGTCAGCCTGTGAGAGTAGAAGCAAGATGGAATTGGTCATGTTAGCTCTCTCTTAGTGTCATAATGTTTGCAAAGGCTGTTTCAGTAGTGACTATCAGAACTTCCTGCAGTCAAGTAACCACTTAAACCACCTAAATCAAATGACTGTTCATGTACATTGGATGAGTGAGAAAAAAATAAGTTTCTCTTAATTTTTCTGGCAATAAAACATACTTCTCTGGCTATTTGGTTGTCAGAAACATGCTACTCTATACTACTCTACACCATTCAAATTAAGAATACCAAGTTTAGATTCCCTGTCATTGAAAGTCTCCTATGATAACTCCCCAAACATTTATATGCTGGATGTTTAGCTATGAAGAATTTTATTCTGGAAAATTCCCAGTTTTGTATATCATTGGAGGTAACATTGTTTCTTCAATACTATAACTGTTTAGTGTCTTTTCAAAATCGTCATTGTATGGTAAACACTAAAAGAGCACTTCCTGTTCTTTAGTTACAATTTTACATTGTATGTAGTACACATTTGGGGCAGCTTTCAGTAGCTGTTATTTAATTTCAAACTCAGTATAACTCAGTATAAATAAATGTTAGCTAGATAGATGGTTCTGGTTTTATTCCTATTTCATTTTCAAGGTAGGAAAATTAACATTGGCTTGGAGTATTGTAGAAGTAATTTTTCCAATTACATAGAAATTGCAGTTTTCCTTCTCTTACTACAGTCACTCAAATTTTATACAAAATTGGGGCCTAGCCTGGGAGGGTTCTTGGCTTCACCAAGAGATAATTCAAGGGTGATCTGGTGATCAGAGAAGCAATTGTTATTTAACTGGTACTGCTCCTTGTGGAGCAGGACTAACTCATAGGCACTGTGCCAGGGCTGTTGGCATGTGTATTTATACCCACTTCTAATTATATGCTAATTAAGAGGCAGATTATTTTGAACTTCCTGGAAAATGGTGGGGAGTTTCCAGAATCATATAAGGTAACTTCCAGGCTGTTGCCATGGCCCATTGCCATGGCATTAGTAAACCGTCATGAGGCTGGTGGGAGTGTCATTATGCTAATGAGCTGTGAGGACACTGGAGGTTGCTTTCCTCACAGTCTCCTGGGGTTGCTGGCCTCTTCACTGCATGCTGTTTTGACCAGATCCTGCTTTTATCAAGGTGTTGGTGACCAGAAAAAGACTCCTACAGGCCTCCTACCTCATCCTCATGCAAGTAAACTGCCTGTTTTACCTGGGACTACATTTTATGTTCTCTTAGACATCCAACAGAGCAAATTTCAGCAGTTCAGCCATATTTTGTGTAAATAGATTACACAAATTTAATGGCTGAACTTTTAAATAAAGTCAGATTAATAGGTACAAGTCCAGGGCCTGATATGGCCACTTGCTGGCAATTGCTTGTTTAATTTGATTCATGGAGACAGCCAAGTTGGTCAGTGTCAAACCCAATATTCACCCTTTGACCTAAACATATATCCTGTGTTGGTCAAATTAATTGTAAGATCTGTTAGTTTTCCTCCTAATTGTTGAGGACAATATGTGAGACTGTAGAACTTCACAGAATCGACTGGCATGTCTCAGCTTAGAGTTTCCTGATTTACATCCTCAGGGTCAAAAGGCATATTTTATGTTAAATGTCTGTGCCACACTCCTAATTTAGCCTTGACTGACTCCAAATGATCTACTCTTTTAGGTTAGTTGTAATTGTTATATTTCGACATTAGTATTAAGACTTTATTCTTTGGTTTCTTTTTTAATAGGAGATTAGTCAACTGACTTAGATTTTTCACTGGGTTTATATTTTAATTGGATACATTAATTATTATTTGTGAGTTTCTACTAATGTCAGGAAACAGAGGGACTTAGAGCCATTTCAGTTAGAGGGGATAAGATTTCTGTACTCCTGAGTTTAAATGTGTGTGTGTGTGCGTGCACATGTGAGTCCTAATGTTATAAACTAAATGATTTCTGTATGTTTAACAAATGTGAGCCATTGGTCCTAGGTAAAGACAATGGTAAAAGCAAGAACTCTCCATGTTAATGCCTTACATACCATAGACATTGTGACCATATATTTCCACAGAACAGACACCGGTGGGTTTTTGTTGTTATTTTATTGAATGACTTGAAGCTTGCTAAATGACTTTACTGCCTTATTTTATCAGTATTTAGGCTGATAAAATGTCCCTCTAGGCTTTGGGAAGTCAAGCTATCTATTTTTAATTATTTTCAATTTGCTTTAAGTTAATCTTCCCAAGTTGTTCCTGCATTGCTTATCTGATTTTCTTTCTTAGTTTATCTACACGATCCTAGGAAAGAAGGCCCTATATCTATGAACACACGCCTACACTGTAGAATAAATACTAAAGTATTGCCTTGACCCTGCACTAGGATGAAAGAGACTATGGACCAGCCAATATGATTGTCCATTTAAAAAACTAATATTAGCACAAATCAAGTTCAGTTTGGTGTCTTCCATTAAACTCATTCATCAAAATAGAAAATGTCATTTCAGTAAGAAGCAAAATATACCCAAGAATATTTCTACAGTCCCTGGTAGGTATGATTACAAATATCAACAAATTCTCCATTTATCTGGTCGGTAGTTGATGCTACTTTCACTTACTCCACTGATATAGTTAAGGTCTTTTGGCCACAACTACAAAGTACAGATTAAAAAGAAGTCGTAAAGATTGTTTCTTTATTCTGCATGTATGATGAGCCTCCCAAAGTTATTGACTTTAAAGTTCTCAATTGTAGTATTATGTCACTTCTACATTTTGCTAAGTTTAGTAATATTCTTCAATTTCTTTAAAATGTATTGATTAACAGCTGAACCATAATTTTTGTTGCTCTGTTTACTTGATGATCAAGGCCAAAGTCCAGTAAAAAGTGACAGGAAGTGTATATTCAGGTTGTAGATTTAGCATTTCTGTTAGATGGATTTTCTAACCCACAGTTTACTTAACAATATATAATTAACATTGTCCCCCATATGATTAAATATTTTTCTATATTGTCATATTGGTAAGATATTTCAGATGTTTTACCTTTCTACCTATTTCAATATATTAGTGTTGTAAATATAGAGTTAAACAATTAAAATTATTTACTGTTAACAAATTCCTAAATTCCTAAAAATTGAATTGCTGTTTCCAAGGACTTGCACAATTTTGAAAAAAAGTACATATACATATATATGTGTATATGTGTGTGTATATAAGTGTGTGTGTGTATATATATATATTTATATATATATATTTTTTTTGCTCTTTTTCCAGCCAAATATGTTTTAGGTAATTACATTTCAGCTAGCTGGTTGTAAAGTTGGCTATTTTCTGAATGCATAGCATGGCAATACTAGGAGATTTTATATGTATATACATATACACACATACACACACACACACATATATATTTAACAATAAGATGACACCGACCTCATAGAAGTGATCATTGAAAGTAAGAACTAATACATCTTGTAAATGAAAAATAGCAAAAATATATATTGAGAATTATCTTGAAAATCATATGAAGCTTCTCTTCTATGATCATTAATTCATTCACCTTTTCAAAAAATTATTTACTGAGCACCTACTATTTTCCAGGCACTGTGCTAGATGACTAGGATACAAAGACCAATAGGCCATGATCTCAACTTTGTGTCTGTATAGAATATGTTTACATAAAACAGATTCACTTCTGTAAAATGGCTGCAAGAGATGCCTGAATGAAGTGTCTCTAGAGGGAGTGAGTGGGGAAGTTTGTGGAGGCTTTACAGAAAAAATAGTAATTGATCGAGCTCTACTAGTGTAAGTAGGAGTTTGTCGAAATGCAAAGATATACAATGCAAACAGTAAAAGGTATTTTTGTTTGATTTGTTTTGTTTTTAATGAAATGAGGTGGTAGTCAGAATTATGTTTTGTGTCTACCTTGAATGTGGAGTCACCCACACCTTGCTAAGAAGTTCAGTAATTTGTGCAAAAAGTGAGAAAAAGTTTTTCAATAAAGAAGTGACAAAATGTTTGTACAAGGAAAGTACCCTTAACACAGTGTAGAAAATGGACCAAAGTAGAGGAGAAACTGGTGGCAAGAAAACAATAGGGAAGCTGTTAGAGTAGGTCATAGGATAGAGGCCATGTCTTAGACGTGGTGAAAATGAAGAGAAACTAATAAACCAACCAGCTTGATACGCTGCCCCATTCTCTCCCCTCTGTAAAGCCTTTTTTTAATCACTCCAGCTGAAGCCAATCTCACCTTTTGAGCTCTTTGCTTGTACTTCCTCTTAACACCTACTTTACGTTATCTTAAATTATAATACGTATGTCTTTGTCTCACCAGCTTACTGGACATAATGCTTTTATTCATCTTGTATTCCCTTTAATGTTGGCTATTGTATATATTATATAGTAGAAGCATAATATTTTTAAGTAATTTATATTTAATATGATATTTAATGATTAGTAGTTGTAACAGCATATTTGGCTCAGTGATAACTATTATAGCATTCATCACATTATATCATCTCCCTGACAACATGGTGGACTTTGTGATCAGAGTCTGTGGCGTATTCATGGTGCTTACACTATGTAAGAGAAAAAAAAAAATTAGAGAAAAAAACATAGAGAAAAAAACATCAGAGGAAAAAAACAAAGGGCATCTTGCATTTGAGAAAATATAGGTTTTACTTTTACTACTTAAAAATAAATATTAGCTATCCTGTCATTTATGTAATCTGATATAAAACCTTAAACTTCTTTCTATATAGTGTTGTGATCATTGTATTAAAATTTCCCATGTTTCCAAAAACTCCACTTAAACATGTGGAAATAGTTAACAATAAATAATGTATGGATGCTTCAAAGATTTGTTTTTTATAATGTTATTCTTCATGTAATAATTTTCATACCTATTTGTCCAGTAATTTGTCCCTAGATAATTTTATTTTTACCTTATTTATTTATTTATTTATTTATTTATTTATTTGAAACAGAATCTCCTTGTGTCACCCTGGCTGGAATGCAGTGGTGTGATCTCGGCTTGAACCTTGGCCTCCCAGGTTCAAGCAATTCTCCTGCCTCAGCCTCCTGAGTAGCTGGAAGTACAGGTGTCTGCCATCACGCCTGACAGATTTTCATATTTTTAGCAGAGACAGAGTTTGACCATGTTGCCTAGGCTGGTCTCAAACTCCTGAACTCGTGTGATTCTCTTGCCTTAGCCTCCCAAAGTGCTGGGATTACAGGCATGAGCCACCACACCCGGCCTCTAGCTAATTTTATAAATTAAAATTTCAGTGACATTGTGTCCATGAAACACCAAAACTCAATTATATTATTTCAAAACATGTTATAATGCCTTATGGAACAGCAGCAAAAATAGGGGTCAAAGCATTTTGACTATTAACATGGCTCTTTTGTTTTGACTTTTTAGGTTACACCTGAACACAACAATTTGTATATTAACCCATATGCCATATTTAAATATCTGAATGCAAAAGGGTTCTACAATAAGGAGGAGTACTTTAGGCTCCTTGTAGAAAATTTTAAAAAATGTATTTTATGACTTTTTTTCACTATAAACTAAACAGCAATCATACTCCAATAAAGCAAAGTCATGTCACTAAAGTGCTCGGCTATCAAACAACTTTTCAGAATCACCAGAACTGCAAGTAACACCTTTCCATGTGTATCTATTGACTTGTCTGTCTTTCCCACTGGAATGTAATACACTTTTTTCAAACCGTCTTTATACTCCCATAGCCTATTAAATGACTGGCACCTAGAAAGCAACAAATTGTTTGTGAAATAAATTAATAAAGTAAATAATTATTTAATCAATTAAACTACCACTGTGTTTACCAGCAATCCTCAAACTTTAATGTGCATAAAAGTTATGTGCAGAACTTAATTTTAAAGTGCAGATAACTAACTCCTGCACACATAGATTCTAATTCAGTAGGCTATGCAGTCTGTGACTGTGCATCTAACAAAGACATCAGTGTTTCTGATTTGGAGCAAAGATCACTCTTTAAAAATATTGATATAAATAACACTAATGTGATCAAGAAACCTTCTTGATTCAGATAACCTTCAGCAAATCTTTGGGCAATTAAGTGTTAATTGATTGTGAATAAATAGGGTCAAGTTAAATGAGCACTGCATGTACTATTAAAAAAAAAAAGAGAGAAGAAGAAGAAGACCTAAAGTGACCATGGGGCACTCTGGTAAAACTCGTGGCTCTAACTTCTCTGATTCTGTGCCTCTTAGATTTGTGAGGTCAGCATGAGTAGAAGGTAAAAGACAAATTTGGTAATGTGGACAGATTACAGGACAGCCTGTGGATCCAATGTTCCAATTGGACTGCATTTGGTGTCACTATCCCATGGTTCAAACCAAGAGAAAAGCAGGGAGCAAAAAATCTAGGACAGATAGCAGGGTAGCATCTCAAGATACAGACTGTGCAGCTGTACTGACATCAAAAAACGGCCTGAGTGTGACATCTAATCTCAAGACAAACCTGTCTTTTTTCAGTTCCTATTTTAAGCTGCCTTTTTCACGTTAGTAAATGGCAACTAGGGAAGTATGTGCTGTTCCTAGAGTTAGATATGCTTTTGAGGTACTGGCCATTGTGGAAAGTTAGATCTAAAACATTTATACTTTCTAATTCACCATAAAACCTTTTAAAAATACCGTACAAATTTATGGACTCTGAGCCAGTTCTACTAAATCAGTATTTCTAGGGAACACACAGTGGGAATCCATATATATGAGCTATTTAGGTGATTCCGATGATTGACCAGGTATGGGAGCTGTGGATTTCAAAAGCTTTGATAGATATTTCGTTATTAGAAATGTTACCGTATTTATAAGGGGTCAGTCCTTTCCCCCCCATCTTTAGCCACACATTTCTGCCTCTGACACAACTCCTCTCCTCATCTGTTGTCTTAGTAGCCTTCTGTCCAAAATTATCTTGTTGTAGACTTGCTTTGTTAGGTATTCTATCCCTTTCCTGTAGTAGCACTTTCCTCTATTCAGTTTTCCATCAATTTTGAGTCTAAGACTTATTTTTCTATCCTTTCTTTTTCTCTGAATAACTTTTATCCTAAAGCACACTGAAATTGCATGTCATACTGTTATACATACCCCACCACTCTTTTTAAGTATATCCACATTGGTATACATCAGCTGGGCTTAATTTCTGAAAACAAAATTAGGGCCCGATGGCTCAATGTTTCTGAATAAGTAACCAAAATTGTTATTGTTATAAGAATGTAAGAAAAGGGTGACAAAATGGTGAATTGCTGTAACAAATGGAAAATGAGTTCAGAATGAAGCAGAATGCCTAAGACATTTTACATCTTGACTTGTTTTAACAAGATTCTACTGCTTTGTAATTCATTTATAGAATAGTTATAGCTTCCCATTGGCTCCGTGCTCCCATTTACTCAGCTACTGTAAATAATAGCCATCAGCAAAGCTTTTGAAATCTTCAGATGAAAGGAACTTAAATTAAAGAAGCTTCCCGTGTGCATCCCTTCCCCGACAAAAAAGGATGTTAAGAAAACAAAGAACGGGGAGCGTAACGGAATGATTGTAGTAACTGAATGCATTCCAGCTTTTGAAAACGATAAACATTTATTTTCCGACCTAAGAGTTGTTGTTTTTAATTTTTTTAACTTTTTTTTTTCTCAGTTGAAGCAGGCGATAGTGGATATTATCTTAAGATTTGAAAGATATTGAAGGAGGCAGTATCAAGTCAGTTACACTATGTGGATTAATGTTGCAGTAGTTTCTTTCTTTGGTCATTGCCAAGCTAGTTGCTATTTTAAGAGTATTAGTTACATGCTTCTGTACCTGAGAGTGAAATTTTTCATTTCCCTCCAAAGATGATTCATTTTGTTTCTTACAGGAAGAACTTTGATAATAAATTCCAGTGTATTTCTTAAAATGTTCCCAGGGACTTAAAATGAACCTGCAAATATTTAATTTTATATTATCTTTTTGACATAGTTTGCTTACATAATCTACATATTTTGAATAGATGGTTAGACCAAAGGAGCTTGCAGTAGATAAGGTTATAATCTTAATGAAGATTAAACATCTTCTTTTAAAATCTCTTTATATTATTACTGTCGAGTGACAGAATAGATATTCAATCCTTTAAGCCAAGAATGTATAATGGGACCAGTATGTAATAAGTAAACTTGGGAAGCATAACTGGAAATACAGAAGATACTGAACTTACATAACAATATGTTTGAACTTTAAATGTTTTCGCTTTCCACAGTCTAGCTTTCTCTCCTGCATTGTCCATATGTAAAGATGACTTAGCCAAAGCTCCCAAGCTCCCAAGAGTTGACAAATTCTCCCTTCCAGGGATTAACCCAAACCAAATTATAATATCTTAATCCCAATTCCAAATTCCTAAAAGAGAGAATTTGTGACTGTGGAGGATACTCTTCTCCCTCTGCCAGCTAAGAAGATGTCCGAAGAGATGGCAGCTACAGATTGGCCCAGAAATTTAGTCAAATCACCTTATTATTCATGGTTTTTTTTTTTTTTGAGACAGAGTCTCCCTGGATCACCCAGGCTGGGGTAAAGTGGTGCGATCTCGGCCCACTGCAACCTCTGCCTCCCGTGTTCAAGCAATTCTTCTGCCTCAGCCTCGTGGTAGCTGGAATTACAGGCGATGGCAACCAGGCCCGGCTCATTTTTTTTTTTTTTTTTTTTTTTTTTTGTATTTTTAAGACAGGCAGGGTTTCATCATGTGGTCAGGCTGGTCTCAAACTTCTGACCTCAAATGATCCACCTGCTTAGGCCTCCCAAAGTGCTGGGATTACAGGCGTGAGCCACCATGCCCAGTGATTTTTTTTAGTGTAAGACTTATAATTGAAAACAATTTCACATTCAAAATTTTAATTTAATTAAAACAACATGAAATACAAGTAAATAATTTTGGGGAAGAAAATACAGTTATATAATTATATAACAACACATATGTCTAATTTTATTGATCAGAGTGACATTTTAAGAAGTTTTTTCCAGATATAAACAATGACTGTTTTCTGTTTAGTGAAATAGAAATTTAATTCTTCTTCTGCCTATAAACAAATAAATTAAAATATCAAGATTTTTTTTTTAAAGAATCTCAAGGTATTTTTGCACATTGAGACTAAAGTGAAGAAAATAAATCATTTTCAGGATTTTTGCTGTGAAAATACAGACATTATTTTTTTTTCCGTAAAGCATATTCATTAAAACTATGCTTGGAAATTAACATTTCAGCAGAAACCATACATAAAATTTCAGTTTATTAAGACAAAAAAACTGGAGAGTTTGGGCTTTTTTGTTTTCCTAATAATGACATTCTGTTTTGTTTTCTGACAAGTTTACTGACAGAGCTTTAGAGGTAACTTAACAGTATCTGTACTTACCTGTCAACCAGGAATGAGTCACTCCTGAATTTACTAAAAATGACATTATCATCATGGTTTAGTAATGAACCTTGGGGAAGATTTTATGATACTGTGTGACACCAGACCCTCTCATTAGTGCCATAGGTTTCATTAGTACATGTCATTTTTTCCAACCTTTGCAGCATTACTGGTTGAATACAACATATTCTGAATATCTCTACATTTGTGACATCTCTTAATGTCACATTTCTTTATTTTTACAAAAGCTGTTTATAGCTTGTTGGATTATCTAAACATGTTTAAAAGATAAGGAAATACTGTAAAGCAAGGAAAATGAGAAAAATTCATAGATTTTGAGGGAAAAAAGAAAAAAACTACACAGATACATTAGGCCAGGGAAGTGCTTGTTTCCTGTTAGTCCTGATACCCGTGGAAGGCAAACTTCTATCAGGGCATGAGCCTGTGATTCAGGCTAGGGTTCTAAACCCAGCTTTGCCAGTAATAACCTGTGTTACTCTTAACCTTTCTTAGATTCATTTTTGATGTGTGTGATACAGGATGAAAATTCTAGGATTCTCTTTTATTAGCATTGATTTTTTGGGGGGACCTTTGTGAATTTTTTTTCTCTTTTGTAGCTCCTCCTCCTTCCTTCCCTTTCTTCTCTTTCACAAATATTGATGGAGCAAATAACAAATGCCGCGTATCATAATGGGCATTGCAGATAAAATCAGGTACCTCATTTTATATATGTAAAGATAGATAATATAATTACCATACACAGGTAGATTCAGTCACTCCAAAGTCACATTTGACTCTATAGAAAATCCCTTTGGGAATGAATTTAACAAAGTCTGGATGCTGTTATTTATTTGCAGTTAACAAGATAATGAAGAAAAATTGTCAGATTTGTGATTTAACTACTTCCATTTATATTTTATCAATTATCTTAAGGAAGCAAAAGATCTACATTTTTTTTCAAAGGGGCCAGAATTAAAAATGTCTAGTACAGGTTTAGTCTTTTAAAAGCCAATGCAAGTAATAAAGTCTGTGTTAAATTAAGTCCAGTCCATCATTCGTCATTTTCAATTTTAAAGCTAACATTTACCATGTGCTAGTTCAAGCCAACTTTACAAAGCCTGTCACTGCTGATATCTAATGTGGTGAATCTCACTTGAGTTTCTAATGTCTTCTCCTGACATTTCTTCAGGAGTGACTGATAGTGCCACAGGTCCAGGTGGACTGAATAGTGGGGATTGATACTGATACGACTGAAGTTTAGAAACAAGAAAGAGTTATGGAAAACACATCTTAGTGAAAGATCATGTCTTATTCTGATGACTTGTTTAAAATACAATAATTTTTCCGTGATGTTAGAGAAATAACACATTTCCATGTATATTTCCATAAATGTTTCAAGTAAAAATGGGTAAATAAGCACTAAAAGATATCATTCACATGCACACAGTTATAAGGTTATATCTGCAAAATTTATAACTATAGATGTCACATCAAAATCAAAATTAAGAGAACAGATATTTTTAAAAACCTTGTTTGTCAGGTGGTTACTGAACTACTTGTCATCATAGGACTAATTTGTCTTTCTAAAGGCAAAATCATGACAGATATTAAGTGTAGAATGAAGGTAGGAGTATTCAATACATTTTGTGGTATTGGTTTAGACATCAGGAAAGCTCCTGGGAAAATTCCATATGCTAGTGAAACTATAAATTGCATTGAGTGTTTATGGGTTTCTGCCATGGTATAGTAGGTATTGGTTAGTGATTTTTTAAAAAAGGAAAATTAATTTGTAGCTTTCATTTCTCAGTTATGTGTTTTCAGGAAGGTACATTTGTCTTATAAAGGTGGTATAAAGGAACTACTTTAGAATTCAATTCTCATCACAGATATTTTAATGTAATATATATATTTTTTCCCAGGGCAACCAGAGAGGCATATGATATCTGGTGAATAAGTATGGCCCACCAATAGTTAAATATAATAGACACAATTTACTTTTACTTCTTGAAAAAAACTTTCCCCATCAAAAGGATCATTATTTCAAATAAAATTCAAAGTGGTGTATTTAAAATACACACTTTTTTCTTCTAGTAATCTCAAAATCAGCCTAGTTTGTACAACATAAAAGATGTAAACTCTCAATCATATGAAATTTTCTTTCACTGCATTAATATTCAGTGAAGCTTGTGATTTTAGTGAATCTCTTCTGCTGGTTTGGAAGGAACAACAAAATATCAGGCTTTTATGGTGTGCTTCCAATAGTTACTGCCCTGGGTAGACATGGGGAGAATTCAGGTCATAGAATTTAATGACTTTTTTTCAAAAGCAAAACACATGCACACTAATAATTTAAATAACCTTTCTTGTCAACAATAGAAATATGTGACACAGCAGTAGCTGATTAATAGCAAAATTAATGGTGTAGGCAATAATTGCTAAAGGAGTTCGTAAGAAAAGATTGCTTCACTGGAGAGGTGAGATACACATTAATGCAAAGTTAGGAATTGAGCTGACAAATGAAGAATGGAAACAGGGCCAGAGCGTCATTCTAGGATTAAGAAGTGCGAGAAATGCCCACAGCCAAGGCAGAGGCATAAGAAAGTAAAATGATCTTTTTTAAGATAAGAATGAGCATGGCTATATGAAGGGTATCTGTATAGAGTAGAAAAACTAGAAAATTAGCTTAGAGTCAGGATATGATGACTTTTGAATGCCTGGCTATGTGATTTTGTCTTTATCTCTGAAATCAGAATTTCACAGAGCACAGTCTTCAAAACAGTAGTTTCATAAGATGTGATAGCTATTCCTCGGGAATGCAGTAAGGGCATGAGTGAGATTTTGAAGTTCAAATATATTTGGGAAATTCTCAATGAAAAAAAAATTTCCTGTAATACACCTTCATGGGGCTATGGTTGTATTAATGTGCATTGTGAAAGTCCAAGAGGAAGACAGAGACCAGATGAACCCCCAAACACATTTGAATGTGAAATATTTTTCCTGTGAATCATCCCACAGCATAGATGTGTACATAGAACAAAACTTAGGAAATACTGTGTTTTTTTTTGTCGTTGTTGAGCAGGAAGGTGAAGAAGTTTTATTAGCTCTATTGTGTGCCAACAGTTTATTAGAGAGTAAGAACGTAGAGATACATAAGAAGTAGACATTATCTTGAAAGAGCTCATAGTGTAGTTATAAACAAACCCCCCAAAAGTGTGACAACACTTGATGCATGCAATAATAAGACTCCAAAGGGAGAGGCAGGCATACTGTAGTGTTTAGGCACATGGACTTTGGATCCAGACCACTGATGCTTGAATTTTGGTTCCATCACTAACCAGCTATGTGCTATTGGATAATGTACTCCCCTTCCTGTGCCTCAGTTTTTTCACCTGTAAAATGGACAAACTAAGACCAACTCCAGATGGTTACCATAAAGTTTATAACGCATATAAAGCATGTTAACAGTATCTGGTATGTAATAACTTCTATGTAAATATTCAGTTATTGTGTAGTATAAAAACCTTATAATATAAAAATATAATTTAAAAACCTTATAAAATTATAATCATATTATACAAACATAAACATATAAAAACATAAATGCCTTCATGTCTTCCAGAAATATGAAATAATTCTACATTTCTCGAGCATACTATATGAAGAGTTAAGAGATGAAAGATGAGGCTGGAGAGATGTAGATGTTTTACTGAAAAGTTTGCACTTCATTGTGTAGGTGAAGAGGAGTCAAGGAATGATTCTAGGAAGAAAATCATGATCAGATTTATAATTTCAAAAAGTTATTCTGGTGACAAGCCAAGAGGCTGTTGCTCTTGCAACACATGTTTAAGAAATGGGGGCCTGCACCAAGGCTGAGTCAGGTAAAATGGAGAGAAAATATCTAGTCCAAAAATATTTAGGGAATATAATTTTAAACCCATGATGATTGAAGGGATGTGAAGGAGAAGGAAGAATTGAGAATACATGCTGAGTTTGTAGCTCGAAATACTAAATGAAAAATATCATCACTGATCAATTTTGGAGAACAAAAGAGGAGCAGAATGGGATGTGGGTTAGGAACAGTGCGGGAAGACAAACAGTAAGATTAAATTGTTGTCCTTTCAATTTTGAGGTCCTAATGGTACATACAGGGGAATCTACCTAAGAGATAATTCAGACGTATATCTCAAACCATGGAGCAAGATCTTATTATAGCTAGAGGTAAAGATTGGTAAGTCACTACTATACCACAACATATAACATGTAAAGACAGGGGAAATGATGAGAATGCCTACACAGACCATATACTCAAGACAGAAGGATCACCAAGGGTATGATCTGAGAAAAAGAAATATGCAACAAAAAGTTTAAGACTCAAATTATGCAAATGGTGTTTTAGAAGTTGTCGTATGTTCTATTAACGTTCAATTCAAAATGGGACTTCCATTGTTCCCTCAGGAGTCATTGTGATCAACACTCCCCTGCCCCCCACAGACACACACACGTGCACACACACACACATACACACACACACACATACACACAGAATCCAATGTTCTTACTTATTGAGGGACAGAATCAGAGACAGGGTACTCTTTTTCCCTCCTTCTTGACATTATTATATAGATTTGTTTCTTCAAATAATTCCATAGTATGTATTTGAAGACCACTATCTACCAAACACGGTGACTTGATTATGCAACATGTGGATTATTTAAATTACATCATATGAGCGCAAAAATACCATAAGGAGAAAAAAGTATTAGAAAAAAAGAGACAATGATATGTCAAGTATTACTCTGTACATGTTTCTTAGGAGGGAGGGAGGCTGGGAGGTCACGATAAGAGCAAATGCACATGCTGCTCTTTCTATGTAAGTCTCAGGGTCATTGCTACATATTTTAATAAGACCAAGGAAACATATGCGATTTATTCCAATTTGGAAAACAGAATGCTGCTGGGAAATGATGTGGCATAGTAGAACAAGGCGTTGGTGTCAGAGAGATCTTGGTTGGTTTTATAGCATTGTCCCTTTCTTGGTAAAGAACTTTGGAAAAGATATTTAACCACTGTGTGCCCCTATTCCTTCATATGAAAAAAAGTTACAATGTAATATTCACCTCAGATTGTTTATCAGTTCACTAGCTGATGATCATTTGGCTATAATGTTATATACTATGGTTCTGTGAACCCTGATAAACATTTTTGTAGACATATTCATATTTTTCTTCATAAAATATCTGTTTGAGATTGCTAGATAGTATACAATCATATATACAATCATATACAAGCATGTTTCTGGCCATGCTTTTTTTGGTCAAAATTATGTTTAATCTTTTGACCATTTATTTGATTGGGTTGTTTGCCTTATAATTATTCAGTTGTAGGAGTTCTTCATGTATTCTAGATACAAGTTCTTTATCTAATACATGTTCTGCAAATATTTTCTCCATCTGTGGCTTGCTTTTCATCTTCTTAACAAAGTCTTCCTAATACAAAATTTAAAAATTTTGATCATCTACGGTTTATCATTTTTTGTTTCAAAATTTTTGCTTTTTTTTTTTGTTTGTTTTTTTTTTGAGACGGAGTCTTGCTCTGTCGCCCAGGCTGGAGCGCAGTGGCGCAATCTCGGCTCACTGCAAGCTCTGCCTCCCGGGTTCACGCCATTCTCCTGCCTCAGCCTCCCAAGTAGCTGGGACTACAGGCGCCCGCCACTACGCCCGCTAATTTTTTGTATTTTTAGTAGAGACGGGGTTTCACTGTGGTCTCGATCTCCTGACCTCGTGATCCGCCCACCTCGGCCTTCCAAATTGCTGGGATTACAGGCGTGAGCCACTGTGCCCGGCCCAAAATTTTTGCTTTTTAATCTTATTTTGGAAGTGTTTACCTGATCCAAAGTCACATAAATCTATGTTTTTCATAATTTTTTGATCTTGGCTCTTATGTTTAAGTTTATACTTCATTTATAGTTATTTTTATGTGATATGGGGTAAAAAGTCAAGGTTTATTATTATTCCTTTTTGCACATGGATATTACATCCAACTATTGTAGTGACAGTTGTTGAAAAGATCATCTTTTTTTATTGAGTATACATTTGCCATTTGTTGAAAATCAACTGTCCAAATGTATATTGGTCAATTTTCAAACTCTGTATTGTTTTCCATCAGTCTATATGCCTGTCTTTATGACATCACACTATTTTTACAATGTAGTATTATGTTATGTCTTTAAATGAAATAATGTAATTTCTCTAATTATGTTCTTATTGTTTAAAATTCTTTTTTGGCTATTATAGGTTCTTTGGGTCCATGTAAATTTTAGAATCAGTTTGTCAATTTCTATAAAAATATGTTGAAATTTTAATTGAGATTTAATTAAATATGTAGATCACCAATAGTAGTATCTTCATAATAGTGTGTCTTCTAATCCATGAAGGTGGTATATCTCTACCTTTATTTATGCTTCTTTAATTCTTTTGTTTCATTATACTTTAAGTTCTAGGGTACATATGCACAACGTGCAGGTTTGTTACATATGTATACATGTGCCATGTTGGTGTGCTGCACCCATTAACTCGTCATTTACATTAGGTATATCTCCTAACAGGCCCTGGTGTGTGATGTTCCCCATCCTGTATCCAAGTGTTCTCATTGTTCAGTTCCCACCTATGAGTGAGAACATGTAGTGTCTGGTTTTCTGTCCTTGCAATAGTTTGCTCAGAATGATGGTTTCCAGCTTCATCCATGTCCCTACAGAGGACATGAACTCATCCTTTTTTATGGCTGCATAGCATTCCATGGTGTATATGTGCCACATTTTCTTAATCCAGATTGTCAATGATGGACATTCAGGTTGGTTCCAAGTTAGGAAAAGAGGAAGTCAAATTGTCCCTGTTTACAGAAGACATGATTGTATATTTAGAAAACCCTATCGTCTCAGCCCAAAATCTCCTTAAGCTTATAAGCAACTTCAGCAAAGTCTCAGGTTACAAAATCAATGTGCAAAAGTCTTCTTTACATTCTTACATCAATGTTCGGTCTTTTTCAATGTAAAAATCTTGAGCATTTTAATAATTTATCTCTATACATTTCATGTTTTTATATGCTACCATAAGTGGTGTTTTTTAATTTAAATTTTCAGTTGTCCACTATCCTTAAAGATCATTTATATAGACTCTATGAGGAAATGTCATTTTTTTTTCATTTTTACTTTCTTTGATACCTGGTCACTAGTTCAACCTATTCTTTTACCATGACTTTTTTTCTAGAACTTTACTTCAGATCCAGATTTTGGTGGCCTGAATACATTTCAGTTCACATTTAACAATGATACAAAAGTTTAAAAGAAGAAATATTTCCTTTATAACTATAGTTTTCTATCAAGTTAGGAAAATTAATTGGAAAATAGATAATGAGAGCCTGATGTCAGGGGACTCAGATCTACACTTTGAGTGACTATGTGTATATGTGGGGGAAATATAAGGAAATACATAATTTAAAAACTTTGTAAGAAGAGGAAGGATAAGTACCAATACACAGAAGGTATATGAAAATACACTAGAAAGAACATAACAACTAATATTTGTTTTTTACTCCAAAACTTTCACAGTACATTCTTGAGCATCATGTAATCTGTAAACTATGTTACTTATTACTTTACAGATGAAGAAATTGAGTATTGGAAATATAGTACATTTTTTAATATTATGGAAATAGTAATCATTGCCTAGGCCTTGTGAGTCTTAGCTCTTTTGACTACATGGGTTTCCTCTCAGTTTACCAAATAGGACTTTTGCAACTCATGTACCTAATTGCATCTTTCAAGATGTATATGTGGATGTATTTATCCCTGGCAAAGCACCATCTAGCAACCAGATGGTCAGATAGGTAAGCTTTCATTAATATATTCATTTCAAACAATATTGTACTACATTTTATTTTTTACTCATGTTCCATCTGGTCCAAAAGTATCTTAAAAAGAAGGCTTCACTAGGATTGTTCAATTTTCTCATAATAAAGGGACTAATTTATAATAGCTTAATTGGATTATAGCTAAACTTTATAATTGAGTCACTGAGAAGTTACACATTTAAATCAAACAAACAAATGCAAAATAAATTCAGAGTTATTGCGTTAATATAAGCTTCACACAGGTCCCTCTCTTGAAAATTCAGAATGGTTGTCTTATGATTAGATTATTCTCAGTCTTACTCTTAAGTTAGTCTCAGTTCTGTTCATGCATTGTAAAGGTCTTGTGCCATTTCCTTTTCATATGTATTGCAGAGAGCTTAAGAATATCACTACACTTTATGAAACTGGCAATTAATCTGTTTTCAAGACTTTACTTTTGTATTTGGACTCAAATTCATTATTTCCACCTTTCTTACTCCTTTAAAAAATTACATATAGTATTTTTATTACATCAGTCCTCCTGTTCCTCCATATGTTTTCCTTTTCTGTTTCTGCTTTTTTCCTTTCAGCCTGAAAATAATTGTCTGGCTGACTTTCCTCTAACCCTGAGCTTCCCACCCTGTGTGGTCATCAAGCCTTTTTGTATTGCTAGCTTTTAGTAAGGCTATACGTTCACTGAAGCTGTAGTGTTTGAAATATATTCCAGAATGCTTTCTCCACACAGTTTGGGAGCTGTTAATTTTCTCAGGAAATTTCATCAGTTTTGCTTTCTGGTAGAATGTTATTCTGGAACACCAGCCCAAACTCCTAGTGCTTCCATTTTAAGATTTTTTAGGCCACGCTAAAGCAGCAGCCCTTTAAAGTCTACAGCTTCCAGGAAGCTTTGCCAGCACTCCCTTACTGGCAGATCACTTTACTCCAGATCACTTGTTCTTGTGTTCACATGTTAAACGCAAATTCTCAGCTTTTAGTTAGTTTTGTTGAAATCTTAACTAATGAAAATGTGGCAGTTGCTTGCAGTAGAATTTTGATATTATATGTGTTAAGTAGATATTGTGACTACTAGCACCACCTTCCCAATACTGTAATTATGAAGAATGTTTATTTAAGAAGTAAGACATTTAAAAGAAGATCCAGTATTCATAACATTGATGTAATTGATAGTGGCTAATTAATAGAAATCCACTAAGCAAACTAGTGAAATTATAAGGTACGATTTTAGCATAATAAAACGTTGAAGAATTAGTGAAGACTATGGTTAGATTATCTACAGCACCCAACATTAATATTTCATTTAGATAAATTATTTTTTAACTAAAATTATTTTTCGGCAGAGTCATCAAATAGTAACTAAACTATAATTTCTTCTGGGTTAATTTGTTCACCTATATCTACCTTTGTATATTATTAGAAAAAAATGTGTGGCTAATTTTTCTAATTTTTGATATATAATATCAATATTTGTGTTCAAAATATATGTACATAGGCATACATACTTATGTATACACATACATAAATCTAGAGAAAGAATAATCTCAAACTTTTCGGTATAACACATGTAAACAAACAGATTATATATTTTTTATTATAGCTTAGTAACAAATTAATCCCTTTTCATGCAAATTGCCCTTAAAATTCTAAAGCAGCATTGTACTACAGTTTATAAAAAAAATCAAAAAAAGATTTTGTAGTTGATTGGAAAAGAGAAATTTATGTTACTGCTTGTTAGTAGATACTTCCTATCTGCATATTTTAAATAAATGTTTCTTGTTAGCTGATTAACATTGGCTTACTAGGATTTTTTTTTTTTCTATGGAAAGCTTAGATGAATCAATGTTTCCGAGATGCTTTTATGGCATTAGCATGTATGGCACTGTTTTAGTCCTTAAACCAATTAATTATGTTTCAGATATTTCCTAAGGCAATTTTCTTTTTTTTTTTTTCAGAACACGTACAGTAAGTTAATCTATTAAACTGAAGTTCATTTTTTTCCTCTTATGTTAAGTCTGATGATGAGGTTATAAGTCTCTAGTGCTAGAAAAAGAAAACAGAAAATACAAATAAAACTTTCTACTCATGGATCATTTCATCCCACTCTATCGTTATTGATGATTTTTTCATTTTGAGAATGGTATAAGTGTGCCATGCTTTAAAACAAACAGTGACAAAAAAGACACACTATAATAGTTAATTTATACAGAAAGTGTGATTCCAGAGGCAGAAAATTTATGATACTCTATATTTGAAAAGAGTTTAAATGGATTATCCTACTTTTCACCTGGATCAAAAGCCATTTGAGATTGTTCCAAAAAATTTTTCAGTCAACTGTCAAAAAGTAATTACCAATTGTCCAATTACCATTACTCCCATTTGACTATTTTGTTATTATGGATCATTTAATTAACATTTATTGATTATACATGTTTCAGTTTTCCTCTGCAATGCAATTCCTTCCATAATTGTTGGTGCATGTTAAACTGAATGGTCTTATGATAGCATAATTACTAGAACCTTGTATAGCATTTTGATCTTATCTCTCATAAGCTTCTCTGCTACATTTCAGGCAGTCTCACAGCCATGCTCAGTACTTATCAAATATCATGTCATCTCTGCAAATCACTAATTTAGCATTTTACTTTGTAGCACAACTTTGATTCTTGAAGTACCCTCCCCCATACGATCATTCTTTCATTTTGTTGTCACCACTTTTTCCTTGATTCCATTGTCATCGGTCTCTCTTCATCCCTTAGTATGATTGTTGAAGTATCCACATTTAATTATTCTTCCACTTCATCATGTCATCTGGTGCCTTCATACTACCATCATAGGCCTTTCCTGATTCATTAGCTTCTCTCACCCTTCCCTTCTGCCTTCTTTTCCCTTCTTAACCAGCTTAGATTACATGGATCAGTACGTCAATAAGTACATGTCAATATCCCAATTTCCCTTGCCCCATTAGTTCTGGCCTTCCAATCAAGAAAATCATCAACCCCCAATGAAGTCAACTATCTGTGTTTTCTATCCTATGTCAGTGCAGCGTAGCTTAGCTAGTAACAATAACAATGTACATTAAACTACTACCACTGTAACTACTTTATATTTGTTAGCTTTGACAGGACTGTCAACATTGCCATGTAATCATACTATGTTTTGTCTCTCCTACCCTCTGAAAAGATTATTTCGAGCTTGCTGTATTCTCTACAAAACTCCAAGTCCCTGTTACTCCCTTCATTCTGAAAATGACCTGGTCTGAACAAAAACAAAAACACCAAAAAAAAAGAAGTTCTTGTAAAAGCTTTCAATTTTATATGGGAGACAAATAAAGTTACAGGGAGCTCTTCAAAGCAACCTTCTTAAAGTGTTGCTGTCATACCCCCGCCTGAATCTGCACTATCCACTCCTTATCCCAGAGTTATTAAATCCAATAAAAGTTTCGTGGGTATTCTGCCTACTTTACCACAACTTCCTTCTTGCAACACTGTTTTATTTTTTTCTATACCAAGGTAAATTTTTGTTCTGCTCCTACCTGTCTGCACCCATTTTAACAAGGCCTTTGCTTGCCCATTTTTCTCTACTTTTCTGTTGAATCTTGGGATCTTCTAGGCTCAGTCTGGGCGCTCCTTTCCTTTTCATTCTGTAGTCTTCTCCAGACCAACTAATTTGATGAATGGCATTAGGTCAAAACCTGTCATTCATGCCAGTGACCCATGATTATATCTCCAGTCCAGTTCTCTCCTGACCTTCAAAGGAATATATTCTTTGTCTTCTAGATATTGTCACAGATGTTCAGAAGCACATCAAATTCAGTTAAGTCCAAAGCTACACAATACTACATCCCTACCTTCCTTGTGTGTTCCATTTTTAAAGAAAGGGACAGCCATCCATCCGTTTACAAAATCAGAAACCAAGAAGTCATTCTGAATGTCTTTGTTTCTTTCACCCTTTATCCAATCCACTAGCAAGCCATATTGATATATTTTACCTCCAGAGATATTTGAATAACTGTTTCTCCACATTTCTACCATTATGACACCCAAGTACAGCTGCCATCTATCTCCTCTTGCCAACATTGCTTCAATAGTATCAATAATGTTCTCTGTAACCTGCCCATATCTTCTCTTAGAGTTCTTTTTTTATACATATATAACAGCCAGAGAGAGTTTTGAAAAGCTAATATTATTACCAACCTGTTTATTTCTTAAAACCATTCTGCCCCACTTCATTCTCCAGCTACATTGGCCTTTAATCAGCTGTTTAATGTGCCAAACCTATATCTGTCTCAGAGCCTTTGCACATATTTTTGCCTCTACTTCAAGGGCACCGCTACTCACACATGCGTAGCTCCATTGCCACCACCCTTAGCTATCATTTTTACATAGCTCAAAAATCACTTCTTCATAGCAATCTCCCTTGACACTCCAGATAAGATTAGTCTCCTGCAATTGACTTTCATAGTATTACATATATGTTTTTCATAAAAGCTGGTTTAACAAGTAAGTATGTATTGATCCAGTGATAAAGTTCCATGGCAAACAATCAGTTCAATTCAGTAAACATTTACTGAGTGCCTACTATATGCCTGACCCAGTGTATTGCTCTCACAATCAGAGAAGACAGCCACGTCTTTTAAAATAAGGAAAATTATGCTTTCAAAGAAAAGTACAACCCTCATTTCAACGGACTGAATGTTTATCAAGTGCTTATCATATGCAAGATACAAGGGAAATAAATATACCCTCTCTGGAGGGACTCATAGACTAGCAAAAAAAAAAAAGCAGATACATTAAAAATAATTATAATCAGTTATATATGCTGCAGGTATTTAGAAAGCCTTGTTTTTCCTTTGAGGCAGAGTCTCGCTCTGTTGCCCAGGTTGGAGTGCAGTGGCACAATCTCAGCTCACTGCCATCTCTGCCTCCAGGGCTCAAGCAATTCTCCTGCCTCAGCCTCCCAGGTAGCTGGGTCTACAGGCATGCACCACCATGCCCAGCTAATTTTTATATTTTTAGTAGCGATGCGGCTTCACCATGTTGGCCAGGCTGGTCTCAAACTCCTGACCTCAAGTGATCCACCTGCCTCAGTCTCCCGAAGTGCTGGGATTACAGGTGTGAGCCACTGCACCCAGCCTAGAAAGCTTACGGATCAGAAAAGCTCAGGTCAGTCCTGATAAATATTTTAAAATAAATACCTCTTAAATAGATAGGACATCTCATTCCTAAATCTGTGTTATCACAGAAAATATTGTGCCCCTCAGGCAAGAAAAAGTTTAGTCTGTGGAAATCAAATTTCAAAGAGACTTATACAGAATCATACATGTGCTTTTTCTTGGTTGTTAGAATAAATCTGAACTAATCATGCCCCATCCCCCTCATTTCTCCCAGCTTTTCATTTTTTCAGATGACTGAAAAGATTTATTGAGACCTTACGGCTGCTCACTGCCTAATAAAGTTCTCCCTCAGTCATCCTGCTAATTTGGTTGACTGGTCTATTTTTAAAAATTAGCAGTTTTCAGAAACAGCCTCCAGTATTGTGGCTGTGAAAAATCTGTTGAGAAGAAATAAAAGGCTAAAACAAAATTTAATACTGTAAGCAAGTATAAATTTGTTGGAATGATATACAATCCTGTGTTGTGGCAGTTTGGTCCCCGAGGCAGGAAAGAAAGCAATCTGGTTTTCTGAAACATTCAAATTTCTCACCTAAGCTCAGCTAAGAATACATCATTATGGGAAGCAGAGTGGAAATGCACCATTTTATCCTTTAATTTACAGTGTCAGTGGGAACAGCACAACACAGAATCCAGAGTTCAAAGAGAGAAAAAGATCTGGCTTATGGTGGATATAAACTTAATTTCTTTGAACCAGGAGTCTAGGCCCTGCTGTGTAGATTTAACAATGGGCATTCTAGACTTCTTTTAATGGCCCTTTATTTTAGAAATAGAATAAAATATTCATGTAAAAAAACCCACTAAATATCCACTTGGTAAAAGCCCGATTCAAGAAAAGTTTTTTGTTGGATAATAAAGTACTTTACTTAAGATACAACAACTTCTTTAGATTGTCCTTCATTTAATATAAAAGGTCAATTCTGTTTTCTACCTCAGTTGTGATATTAATCTCTCCATTTCATTCTAAATCCTATTAAGAGAGTAGAAGCTTAACTTTATCATATTAATGCCAAGATCTGGGCAAGCATTTGTCTAGATATAAACAAGGATATATGCCTTTCAGAAGGTTATATCCTCATTGTGATAATGAAGAAAGGGGCTTATATGTTAACTACCATGATTCCACAAGACAGAGTGTTTGGGAAGCCCCCTTTCACATTTTTCTAACCTGATAAGCAAGAAAACATAAGAAGAAATTATTTTGAAATAAAAAAAAAACCCGAAAATGTGGCTCAAGTATAGGCTACTTTCAGCAACCAAACTCTGCCTTGAACTGGACCTAAGAGGCATCTGCTGTTCCAATGGGTCTCAAACCAGGCGGTTTGTTAAGATCACCTTGGGCAGGGGTTGGTTTTTAGAAATTCTCATTACTCAGATGAGCCCAACATGGAGATATTGGTGAAATTTTCTGGGTGGGGACCCTGGCATGGGTGTTTTTTATTAGTTCCCAGGTGGTGTTTATATTCAGCCAGGCTTGAGAATCACTGGCACGTCTGACCCCAGTTCACCAATCTATCAATTAAGCAAGGAGCAACATTCAGGTTAAATAAACAGCTTAGAGTATCAGAGGCTCAACTCTGAGAATGCAATGTAGCCCTCATCCATACCCCACTCCATGAGAGGCTATACTCTTTTATTTACTCAATTGTCCCACCAAACAGATCCATTGTTTTGATATTTTAACTATTGCTGAAACAAAGCATTAAGTTATTCAAGCAGGCGAGAAATTCAGTGGAAAAAAATCATGTGTTAAATCATTTGCTTGGCTAAACTGACAGTTGGTTTCTGCTGAATATTGAGTCAGGAAGCCCTTACCCAAATCCTCTGTTGATGAAATAATATATCACTGTATCATTGAATCTCTCTGTCTTTTAAAATATATATATAATTGAATATGAGCAAATCTCTGCATTTATATTTTCTTCCAAAAAAGTACTGTTCCTGTTGTCAAATTGGAACATATTGTACTTCCTATATATATCACCCACAAGTCATTTTTAAACCTGGATCACTGTCTATCCTGAAATAAAAGGTCTACTACTAGGAAGGGGTGGCTTTATCCTCCTCCATTCCTCAAAGCTTCAAATTCCCATCTGCTATGCATTGCTAAAGGGCCTGGTGATGAATTTCCCATTGCTTTTGCATTTTAAAAAAAATAAAACTAAAAGAATTGGTCAAAGAAAAGAAAATCCTTTGTCTATGACTTGTATGAAATCTAAGTATATTTAGAATATAGTCCAATCTCATTTGTACTGGCAATGTGTTACAAGTCTTTTTGTATACAAAGGAATCTCTTTGTAATCCATTTGACCAGGCAGCAGGATCCAATATGTGACCGCTCTTGGTGGTCCTCCAAGTGGGTGCAAAACCACTAGAGCATTTTGATTCACAATGTGGGGAAGATGTTATATATGTAAAACACACATATATGTACACATGTGTATATATTTTACATGTACATGAGTGTATGTGTGTATATATGCATATATACATATTACACATGATATATATAGAAAATCTGGCAGGCTAGTAACCCAGTGTATCCTCTCCTGTGAGGACACAGAAAAAGATAAAAACCAAAAACACGATAAAAAGCTAATGGTCACAACCTATAGTAAGAATCTAAAAATTCCACTAACAATCAGGCTTTTGGAACCAGATTAAGGAAACTAAAAATGGCTGGCCTAAATAAACTTCACTCCCACTGCCCCTCACTGCCTGACAAAAAATAGTAGGAAGATAATATTTTTTTCTTTCTTTTTTTTTTCCCTCCCTTCATCTTACTAACTAGAGAATCAGGTTTATTCTACCAAAAAAAAAAAAAAAAAAGAAAAGAAAAAAAGAAAAAACTGAAGAGCTGTTCAGTTTTTCCATGATGGCTCTGAATTTCCTAGTTGCTAAACCTGTTTCTTTTTTTTTAAATGATGGCAAAACTGAGGTACATTTGTGTTGTTATGAGTACTACGTGTAATTAATCTATGCAAGGCCTTTAGTTAGTGCTTAGCATAGACTATTTACTGTATAATTATTAATGATTAATATTGCACTGCAAGAAGCATACTTTCATAAGCAGACATTTTACTAATTTTTACGTCTACTCAGAGATTAAAAATTACAGAAAACTGAGAGAAGCCAAAAATTTATAAAGAGAAGACCCACTACCAGTGGTTCAATAGAACAGACTTAATAGAGCAGTGCCTGGTAGGGTGGCGGTGCTCAACAATCATTTGCAGAATTAATGATAATAGGTCTTGATAGAGAGGGAAAGGAAAAAGAAAGAGCTTGGTGATGGTGCGTGTTGAAAGAGCAGTTTTCTGGGTACTATAGAAGTTTAGCTTGCTGGAGACAGTCATACCTCAGTACAGCAGAGAGGTACTGGGTGCTTACTTGTCAAGAACAGTTTCAGAAGGGTGCATATCCGTCAGGGGTGAGGAGTAGGGGGAAGGGGTGTCTATGAAAGGAATCTGCTCAACCTGCAAGTAGAGAGTAAAATCCGTCATTTGTCTCTTGATGACTATAGAGGCTGGATAAATTTTCATTACTGGAGTATAGGTAAGAGGGAAAAAAACGAATTCAAACTTTTTAAGAAATTATAAAGACCAAGGGAAGAGAACATCATTTTCAAGATGATTGCTGGCAAAATCATACCTCTGAAAAGTATTACCGTCAGAATCACACATTAGTAATCATTTGACATACATAAAATCATGAGCTCTATGTGACATCGGCAGAGATTTGCAAGAGAACAAATTGAACTGTGGAGTGATATTGCTATAATAATAATATATGTAATAGTTCCAGTAAGAAGTATAATTATGATTATTAATAATGTGGCAAGTATTTGTATTTGATCCTATCAAAAATAAAATGCATCAATAACAGTAATGATTATGTCACTGAAATACAGTTAAAATTATGAAATTATCTTGACATTGTTATATTTCCTAATCATAGCATATGCAAGTCAAGTGCCTGCCACTTCTGTTAACGTCAGATATGACTGAGGGATGATGCTCAACTCTCAATAACAGCAACAATGTCAGCTGTCCTTTCTATGTGTATTGAGCATTGTTACCACTAATGTCATGGCAATTCTAAATGTAGATAACTACCTTTTCTCTAGAGATGATGAAACTGTGGCTCTGAAAGGTCAGGCAATTTACCTAGAGATAATAATGCAGGAAAAAGCTGTGTCTGTGGCCAGGACACTTCTGCATTTTCACTGAAGTGACCTGCACACACACAACACTCTCTGAAACTCAGGTTTCTATTTTGCATAATGGAAACATGAACACATTCATTGCAGTGCTATTTTGAAGACTGAATGAGAAAGGCAGTGTGAAAGTGTTTTTAAATATTTTCATGCTGTTGGATCACACTCTCTGATGACACCTAAGCATCTGCATTTCCTGAAGATTCATAGGTGATTGTTAATTTTCAGCCACCATTCGGAAATGCCTTTTGGAGAGAGTCTGGCATGAACCACTCAGTCTCACATACTCCCAGAGTTTGATTTATGTAGTATTCTCATTTTTAGTTATGGCAATACAAATACTAGTCATCATTTCAGGCTGTTCTCTCAAACTTTGAATCGCTAGGCTAATTACAGCCTACATAGCAAAATAAGGCCCCTCCATCTACAATCCTGGCATGGATTAGCAGTGTTGGCCCACCTGCTCCCTGCAAGAAAAGTGTTCGGAGCTGGTGGACTAGTGGCCACTTTTCAGGGAGCTGGGCAGTTGAAGATCCCATACCAGAAGGATGGCAGCTGGGAAATTCAGTATAGACACAGCAGGATGGACGAAGGGCAGAAGGTTGTTCAGTACCTCTTCCTTACAAAATCTTTAGGAAAATCATTAAGTTTATGAAATGCTAAATATGAAAAAAGGAGTGAAGGGGTGGATCCTCTCATCTGGGCCTGACATATGTAGCAGGGTTGAAATTGTTAATTTCTAATGCAGATATGCCAAAGTCTGTACCCTCTTTCTGTAAGTTGTCTAAGTATCCTCATGAGTCTTACCATTCTGGCTGGTAGAAAAGAACATAAAGTTCTCAAGCTTCTTTTAAAATTTAAAACTTTTTGTTGTTTTTCTTGAAAACATTTCCAAAGAATCTCAAGAAAATCTGTGGTGAATTAAAATTCCAAATCCAACTTTGAGCTGTTTTTTCCTTTTCTTCTTCCTTCATCCACACAGTTATCCTCATGAGATTGGCGAAGGCCTCCTCTTCCTGGCCTGTCGTCTGGGTTTGCGCTGGTTCCACCCTCAAGTGGAATGGTGGTTCTCAACTTTTCTGTGGGCATCTGGCATTGGTGGCTACTGAGACTTTTTTATCCCACTTGTTTGTATATATTCTGTATTAGCAGCTCCAATTGCTGAAAGTATCCACTGGGAGAACCATAATATCCCCATCCTTTCCATCCTGTTTTCTGGACTCTACCTCTTCTTTCACAGATGCTGTAAAACAGGCTCAGAACCTTCTACCATCTGCCCTCCACCTTGTTCTGCTTTCTCTGGGCTTTCTCACCCACAGCCCAGGCAGTGTGGTTATTCCACTGTCTGTGAAGGTAGCTCCAAGGGCAGCCATCTGGCCCTCAACACAGCTATTTTTCTTGTACCCATTAAAACACTGCAAGATTGGAAACTTTCTTCTACTCCAGGAGTCAAGATAGAATATCAGAGTAGATTCATCTTACTGTCATTTTTCATCTGCTTTGGATGTTCCTTGTTTACAGGGAGCACACTTCAAGGCAGTCTGTCCCAGGTCACATTCTGCATTGAGACCCCCTTCAGACATTTCTGAACTGCTGCTATATAGTGTCACTGCCTGCTAAATATGGGACTTCTCTCAGCAGCTCATGATCAACATATATTGCACCTTGATAAGAAAGAAGCAAATTGCCTACAACAGGGCTTTCCCAGACTTATTTGTGCAGTTTTCACTACCTTATTGTTTTGATCCCAAGTGGAGGGCTTGGTGTCTGACCTCTGGCTACACTCTTCTCTGTTCCAGCTACCTTTCCTAAACCAGAAGGTCATTGATATACTTCACCTTCCTGTATTATGAAATTTCCCTGATTAGTCTCATTGCCTTCTCCAAATGTATCTTTCACCCTTCTTTTAACTTGGGACCATAACACTGGAAGGGTTGAAGGTGAATACGATTTATTCATCAGTTCAATGCTATCTAAAAGATTTTCCTTTTACATTAGATTTCATGCAAGAATTTAGGAGAGGCAGTTCTTTGGAGATGTCAGAAATTAATTGTCACTCCACATCTTCAGCTATCTCCCAAAGTAAGAGCATGCTGCCCTCTTAAAGTCAAGACTCGTAGTTTATAGCTAAATAAATGAATGCTTGGACCTTGTTGTTTTCTCCCATAAAGCTGTGTACCATGTCTCTGAATGGTCTGAATTCAAGAATCTACCCCACTTAAAATGGGACACAGTTGAAGCTGGACTAACTGGTCTTCTTTTACCTTCCTTGACAGGCAGGAAGTATTTCTCTCTCTGGAAGAAACCATTACAGTCATACTGCATTACTGGCTCTTATAGCAGAATGATACATTTTATTGCCTTGTTTACTAACCCTTCTTGTTCTGGTACGCACTGCTGGCATTTTAAAATTTGGCTTTCTATCAAAGCCAAACTGCTTCTTTTAGTGGTTTTCTTTATTTTCTATCAGAACATTTTAACCCAAGTCGAACAAAACCAGATATAAAACTTTTGAATAGAGAAATCCTCACAACCTTTATAAGACAAATGTGCTTTGTTTTTCATTAGGTTTAGCTATAAGGTACTGTCTCTAGTTCTTCTAAAGGGATAAAAACATAAAATTGGTAGATTATCCTATAGGCCACTCAGAAAATGGCTAATTACTTTGTAATTTTCTCTAAATCCTGGCTATCACAGTGACATTGACAAATTATTTTCACTTTTGTTGAGATTGATGACAAATCTGATGCTTGTTTTAATATGAACTTGACTATAAGGGAGTGATAGGTTAGTGGTTAAAAGAGGACTTTGAAATCAGATCATTGGCATTCGAATTTCAACACTGCCACTGTTGGGTCTGTGATCCTGGGCACACTAATAATGTCTGTAGTAAGATTACCATCTACAAAATGTAGATAATACTTACCACTTGATAGAATTGAACTAAAACTACATGAGATAAAGTATGTATAGAATCTGGTTCAGCAAAAGATCTCTATGGAAAGAGTGAATATGTTACCTAATGGTTTGTCAGATACAATTTGCAACAACTAATTAAGATGGTAATATCAGCATTACCATGTAAACCAATCACCACAAATTAAAGTGGTAGAATATTTTGGTCATATTCACTTCTGTTAATGGTCGTAAACCTAGTTCTAGAAGCCAAGAACAGATTTTGTAGGAAAAAAGACATATTTGATATGGAGCTGTAGAGTTTCTTGAAGTGTCTCTTGAATTGTATTCCCTGATTAATGAACAGTGCCTTCCTACACATGGATTTGATTTCATCTTCTACTTCATACTCAGAGTCCACAAATCCCCTGTAAGACATTTGAACCTAGCTACTAGAAAAAATAATAGGAAGCGTAAAAACTAATGAAGTTACAAATAAATTAACAGTTTACTTGACAATAAATGTGAAGTCAAGTTTAATCTACCTCTTAATCTAAGGAAAATTAGTAAGAGACATTTTTGTCTGCACAGCTTTGACATTGAGCTATGTTTGTGCTTTCATGCAACGCAGATTTTGCTAGTTTATTTCCACAGTTAATATCTGCCTCTACCATAGATTTGGTCTGAAAAAATATTTCAAGGAAAAGTTTACTAAGAAGGGTAACAAATTGATTTCATTTTATAGTGAAACTTCAGAATCATTTCTCTCTTCCTGTTCTTTTTCAAAGGGGTACATGCATAATTCGTTTACTTTGTATTGCGTATTTTTATATTCTTTTTCCTCTCCTTATGCTCTTCACTGCTATGTTTATATTTATATAACAGGTGCAAACTGAGCATATAATGGAGTGAAAAATGCAGTAATTTGGCTCACCCCTTCCGTCTAGGTTACTAGAAATGCAGCTTGCCAACTCACTTCCAAAGTACAGAATATTTTGCCACCTAGAAAAGATATATTGGAATGAATATACAAAATATAACATGCACATGCACGTGCAAACACTTATGTAGCCAAGGCCACAGATATGTGATGCTGGCCTGCGACAATATTTCTGAACAGTCATTTAATCAACAACTATATTTGAGGAATTAATATGTTCAGAAATGTGACATACAGTGATGATACACTTGTAATAAACACAGGAATTCTGCCTTTGTGGTGACTCCAGTGCCAATATCACCCATTTAATTTCCAGCTACTATTGCTGAGGACTTCAGCTACTATTTTACTATAGACATTTTCCAAGCTGAAGGTCCCTCACAGGGTTTTCTCTGTAACTCAGTTCTACTGGAATTCTCCCATTGCCTCTTAGCACAGCAACACTGTACTGTAAGCATGCTACGAAGACCTGTTCTCTGGTTGTAGACTGCACCATTCATTGAAGTGGCGTTATTCTCTTCATGAATGTGCTAGACCTGGCCCAGTTGCCATGCTAGAGCACGTTTTCCCCTGGCTGGTGGGGAATAAGCAAATTTACCTTCTCAATCATTTCAACGGCTACACCCTTCTTTTGTTGTTGTTGTTGTTTTAATTTCCTCTTACGTTTCTGGATTCTAATACCTTCCTCTTTCCCCTATATTATTTTCCCATTTCTATCTTGACTCTATTTTTTTTTTTAGAACTAGTTAATTTTATTTTAGAAGTAAAGGAATATTATAAAAATAGCACCTGTTAAGTTCCCTCCTTATATCACAATTATCCTAGGTGTATCAATAATTAATCGTATTTTTAAAAATGAATAAGAAAATATCTTCTATGTCTGAAATTGGAAGATCACATAATTAAATTTGTATGTAGTTATAATGCTTCACTAAATGGAAAGAAGAAACAAAATAAAAATTAAGCTGAATTCCTTAAACATATAATATATCCTTAAATTTAAAATATATTTTACAAACTTTGACCTCCCAAAGATATAAAAATCTATCCAAACTTAACTTGTATAACATTATCTTATGTCTCAAAGATAGGGATTCCCATCTACTAGAGATCAAATGGAAGAAAAAAATAGGATTTCTTCATATTCCAACAGATTTATATAACTTTGAAAAGATTTACATTTTTGTGTTTCCAGGATTTTGATGATCAATTTAATTTGGAATTGACTCTTAAAAGTTTAACTGACAAAGCTAAATTAAGATGTTTTAACCACATTTCCACATTTTCTTCCTGCCACCTTAGAATGCACTACTCCCTTTGGAGACTGTTGTAAAAGCTGATGTATTTTTTTGTTTGTGTTTTATTTTATTTTTTATTTTTTTGAGATGGAGTCTTGCTCTGTCGCCCAGGCTGGAGTGCAGTGGCGCAATCTCAGCTCACTGCAAGCTCCACCTCCCAGGTTCCTGCCATTCTCTTGCCTCAGCCTCCTGAGTAGCTGGGAGTACATGTGCCCGCCACCACGCCCGGCCAATTTTTTGAATTTTTAGTAGAGACGGGGTTTCACTGTGTTAGCCAGGATGGTCTCGATCTCCTGACCTCATGATTCGCCCGCCTTGGCCTCCTAAAGTGCTGAGATTACAGGCATGAGCCACCGCGCCCGGCCCAACGTACTTTTCATTGGCAAGTTTGCTTTGCATTTCTAATATTACTCCTGGTGAGTGGAAAATTCTCTAAAGGAAATGTCTTCATTGTCAAGTGCACCTGATGAATACAGAAAAATCCTAGACTGATGTTTTAAGTTGGTCATGTTTTCTCAAGCTTTCTTTGATGTAGACAGTGGTTTCAGAGTAAATCCTCCAGTGTTTCTCGTCTTCCTTAGTTTGTTTCATGTTTGCTTTTCCTAAGCCAGTGCTATTTTACTGTTTTGATCATACGCCAGTATCTGTCAATATTTCATACAAACCTATATCACAAAAGGACACCAAATTCCTAGGATATAGCACGTAGTTTATATCTCCCACCCTTTCCTCACATCCCCTGCCATTGTTCAGTTACACCCTTTGTAAGCAGACCCTTGACAGTTTGTCCCTGTGGACTGCACTGTACCATTCAAATATCATTCAGCCAGTCAGTCAACTTGAAGAATTTTAGCATGCACCTCGGAATAACAGTTTTTTAGTCTTTACGTGAGAACATTCTTCAGACTATTAACATCTGCAGAGGGGAAGAATGGCCATCAAAGCTGGGCATATCAACATTTCAACCACTAATATTAACAGTGCCAAAGCTCTGGGATCAAGTACAATGAGTTGTGAATAGACTATTAAAAGCTGACAGCAAATGAATATTTGAAACACATATAAAAATCTAAGAATATGAAAACATGTGAGAAAATGTTTATCCATATTTATAAGATACTTTGTATCAAGGAATTATTTAATTCTAGTAAAAAACATATCAATATTTTTAAGTCAAAAATCAGGATTCTTGTTTTGTTTTCTACTAGAATAATTTTTCATTCCATTGCCGCTGTGACTCTTATCCAAATTGACAAAGATGCCTATATCTCTCTCTCCTTTTCATCTGTGACATTTGTGAAAAGTCTTTCAAGACTATACATTTTTGTAGTGATAGTATCCTTCTGTATGATCATAAAATTGTGACTTTCTATTCTGTATAGCAATAGGGTACATATATAGAGTAAATCTGGCAAACTCTAGCTGATACAATTGGTTTACATCTTATATGAAAGTTTGGGGAATAGGAAAATGTATACATGTAAAAAAATTCCTGTTAAATTATCAGAACTATAATTTTAATTTGAATATTATAATCACTTGAACACAAAGTACATTTACCATATTCCATTTGATGGAATAAATATAAGACATCTGCCAACTCATTCTTTAAAAATCGATACTATAATTGTGATTCCAAAAAACCAAGTCAACACATAACTACTTTAGTTGATCATTTGATGACTACTAACAATACTTACTCTTCTATCGCTTAAGATCTAACATGAGCCAAATGCAATGGAACAATCAATTCCAATATGGTGTAATAAATGCTGTAATGAAACAGGTGCGAATACTATGGAAACAGAGTTAGAAGATGACTAAGTGTTAACTAAGGTGAAACCATAGCATTAGGGACCAGAGTAGGAAATAAGCATTAGGAGAAACAAGTGAATGTTTCACTCAAAGAGACACCATGACTAGCAGTCTGAAAGAAAGATCATATTTAAGAAACTGAATATTTGTTTGCTTTTCTAATAAAGTTGATGTAGGTGTGGCAAGTGGCAGATGACAAAAGACTGAAGAATTAAATAGGGTCAGATTACAAAGCTTTAACTTATGATAAGGCATTTTGGACTTCATACTAAGGTCAATACTAAAGAGTAAGTAAATCAGTGAACTTTGGCTCTAGGAGGAAGCCAAGACCAGCACAGTGCATAACATTTAGATATTATTAAAGTAACCGAGTTCAGAGATGTTTTCTGAACAAATGAGCAGCAATGGTTATAGATTTTCAATCAAAAGAAGATTGAAATCAATTTAAAACTTAGTTTCTTTTAATTCTGGGCTATGACAAAATACATAAATACCCCTTAAATATGCCTTAAAGGTCCTTTATTTTTACCTCTCAAATTGTTGCTCTTTGCTACTCCTGATTTTCCATCACAAAACCCCAAAATAAGGAATTGAGATGCTGCCAGGTCCTAAGGAAATAATTGCATGGGGATAATTGTCAGGAAGTTGGGAAGAAGGGAGAGGCTCAGTCCTAGAGAGAAGAAAACTAGTTCAGTGTTGTATCTTTTGAATGTTAGGTTTGTATAGAAGAGCCGAACTCACGGTGTGGTACACAGACATTTAGGGGGTCCCTAGGACATTTCAGGGAGTCCACAATATCAAATCTACTTTCATAATATTACTAAGGTGTGATTTCTTTCCAAGATCTTGACCTTTTTACTGATGGTGCAAAATCAGTGGTGGGTGAAGCTATTGGCAGTTAAGCAGCAATCAATTGTTGTAGTCATTGTATTCATCACTTACAATAAATAAATAAACAAAAAACAGCTCACTTAACAATGCCTTTGATAAAGAAGTAAATTACTAATTGTATTAAATGTCAACCCTTGAGTACCTGTCTTTTTAATCTTATGACAAAATGGAAATTACACAAAAATAGCTTGTGCTGCATGCAGACAGTCTCCAGGAAGGAGGAAGAGGTGGAGGAGGAGTGGGGCAGGGAGAGGGGGATGGAGAGGGGGGAAGGGAAAGAGGAAGAAGAGGAACACCTGTGTTATTGTCTCAGTTGTGAGTTGAACTCGTCAGTTTTTCCATGGAGTGCCATTATTGTGTGAAAGAACTAGTGAGTGACAAACTATGGTGATTTAGATTTGGGTATTTGACAGACATGTCAATATTGAATAAGATGAACCTCTCACTTCACAGAAAACCACTGACAGTATTTGTTGCCAATGATAAAATTTAAATGTTCAGGTAAAAATCAGAAGGTTGGAAAATTAGTGTCTGCCACCATAAACTTGACATCTAATAGAGACTTTCTTGATGAGATTGGAATGACGTTTTAAAAAAATATGTTATTTTGATTTAGTATAATAAAATAAGTCAATATTTGGAAGATGCACATAACATAGTAAACTAATATGTTCAAAATGATCTATGCATGATCATGCATGGATAAAAAAATCCATTCAAAGAAAATGCTATACCAGCAGATTTTAATATTACACTGTTCTGTGTTCTGTGTTACTGACTTAAGAGTTCTTTGTATTAGTTTCTTAGAGTCGCCATAAAAAATACAACAGCCTGGGAGGGATAAACAACAGAAATTTGTTTTTTCACAGTTTCAAAGGCTAGAGATTTGAGATCAAGGTGCTAGTATGCTTGGTTTCTTCTTAGGCCCCTCTCCTTGGCTTGCAGATGGCTGCCTTCTCCCTGTGTCCTCACATGGCCTTTTCTCTGCGTCTGCCTCCCTGGTGTCTCTCCTTCTTCTTATAAGGACACCAGTTCTACTCTAGAGCGCAACTATTATGACCTCATTTAACCGTAATTCCCTTAGAAGCCCTATGTTCAAATATAGTCACATTTAAGGATAAGACCTCACTACTTAAGGTCCCCAGTTTGAGTCCAGCCTGGCCAACATGGTGAAACCCCATCTCTACTAAAAATACAAAAATTACCTGGTACGCACCTGTAATCCTAGCTACTCGGGAGCCTGAAGCAGGAGAATCACTTGAACCGACAGAGCAAGACCCTGTCTTAAAAAAAAAAAAAATCTGATTTTTAGGTTTCACATTGAAATCAACTTTTAAGAACCTAGCATTTGTTGAATTTTAGTGTAGTATCAAAGAAGAATGCTTATAATTACCTGATAAATTATTGAAATTCAACTTCCTTTCTGAACTACATATTTTCATGAAGAGATATTTTATTCACATACATTAACCAAAACAACATATCATAGAAAAATTCAGGGCAGATGTGAGTATACAGCTATCTTCTGTAAGCCACACATTAAATTTGCAAAACTTTACAACCACACCACTATTCCACTATTCTTTTTCTTCAGAGATATTGTCATTTATCAAAAGGTGTTACGTTTATTTTAATTGGTAAAGGAATTTTTATTATTTTTAATGAATGAGTTAATAAATTTCTGTATGAATATCTAGTGTGGCAAATATCAATAAATATATCACACATAACCTTAAGCTCTTTGGGTTCTCAGTAATTTCTAAGTGTCCAAAGAGTTATTGAGACTAATATGTTTAACATGTGCAGCTTTAAAACATCAGCTTGGGTTTTGACTATCTGTGTTTAGAACTTGTGATCTTCCTGAAGATGATTCATCAGTGTCAAAGCACAAGTAAGAAGAAATTAGTAACCGGTAAAGAAGCCTGAGGAATGCCTGTATTTAAAGCCAGAAAGAAGAGAATGAGCTGGCAAATAATTAGTAATACCTACCTTTTTAAAGTACTATACTAAGCTCTAGGTGCACAGAAATGAGCAAAACAAATGCAGCCCATGCCTTAACCTAGCCTATGGTCCAGTGGAAAAAGAAAGGGAAAACACCTTTTCATGGAAGACCAGAAAAAAACAATTTCAAGGAGGGAGTAGTGAGTATCAGTTATTGCAGGTAATTCAATTAGATGAGGACAGAAATATGGTCTCTATGACATCAGGGAGTTTAGTGAAGGTGGGCTTGCTGAAAGCAGTGAGTCAAGAATGCACATGAATTCTCCACACCTGCCTTTTCAGCATTCAGGAATGGATCATCTCGCAATTCTTGTGTGAGATGAGAAAGGAAAGTTGTTCAGAGCCATTGGAGAAAGGAATGCTTCTTGATTACTTATCTTCAGTATTATTTTTTGTTTCCCATACTCCTAAGATGCATATTAACCATGAATTAGCAGGACTGGTACTTTTACATTATCTAACCCTGCATTTGAATTATGTCTGTTGACAGACATCAAAAATATCCCACTTAACTGTCCCTTATGTACCTCTCCTCCCTTTCTCTTACTCTCCCTCTCTTTTCTCTATCTCTCACACACACTCACATTTGCACACACACATCCACGCACATAATCTTCCATACTCTACTGTTTCGGAAACCTTGGATATGTGTAGTAGTAGGAGGGTTATCGCTTCATGCAACAGCATAAATCACTCTTGATGAGTTCTAATTCCTAAAACAAGTGACTTCTGGATGAATCTGCATTTAACTCCGTTAAATATATGCTCATGTATCCTAGATACGTCTTCTGAATCAATCAGAACACGAATATTTTCACTGTGACAAACCTTCAAATATTTGAAGATTGTCATTACTTGTTCCTTGAGTATTTGGTCCCCCAATGTAAATATCACCGTTTATTTCAAGCAGTTCTCAAATGACAAGATTTTCATTACTATATCCATCCTGGTAACTCCCCTCAGGATATATTCTAGTGTACTAATATCTCCATAAAGATTGCCCCAGAATGGCACATTGTGTTTTCAGGTGTGTTTACAGTAGTATATGTACATTGGGATTCTTGTGCTTCTTGACACAGACACTTCATTGCTTTTAATAACCTAAGAAAACATCATATCAGTGTACTGTATTTGTCTAGCGTTGTGTGGATAATGCTTAGTTTTGGAGAGGCATGTGGTAAAACAGGATACTTATTCATACTTTTTATGTGTTTGCATGTATGTGAATACACACACACACACACACACACCCCTCATTTTCTGAATGTAACTTAAAAATAGCTTTTAAGAGAAATGACAACATAACTTTTGCACTACTGCCGATAATTATGGGTATAATTTGTTTTGGGTTTTTTGTTTGTTTGTTTATTTGTTTTTTTGAGATGGAGTCTCACTCTGTCTCCCAGGCTGGACTGCACTGGCACGATCTCAGCTCACTGCACCCTCCACCTCTATGGATATAATTTTTATCAAAGGGAAACTTCCCTGGGGTTGCCTCGCTTGGACACCCCTCTCTGTCCACTAGAGAATTATTCCTCTCATCTGCAATCTCTTCCTTTTTAGTCTGTCTCCTGCCTTACTTTCAGATCTATCATTCTAGGTCCAAATCAACTCACTTCACTGCACCACTTCAAAACCCTTCACGGTTGCTCATCAATTGCAAGGCCAAATCTCAACTCCTCATCTGACTTCCGTGGCCTTTTACACTCTGGCTCCTGCTGCTGTCTCCCTCCTTGCTTCAATCACAAAGTATGTGTGGCTCTGTTACCTCTTGCTGTGACTTTTCAGACACACAGGAAGGAGATTTGGGGAGATTGAAAAAGGTACAATAATCCATATCATCTGGAAGCTTTTTCAAATTGTACATGTCCTTCTCACTCTTCTCAGAGATTTCATATTTCCCAGCGGGGGTGAAGAACCCTGTTGAGCACGACTGCAGCCCCTAGGCATTGTTAATCCTGAGAGGGTGCCACGTCCCCTAGCTGTACAAAAATAGATAAAAGATGGAACAGTGCTGCTCTACCTGTTTGCTGTATAAAATCCAAATCTTCCTTTAGAATTCTACTCAAATATTAAGGCTTTTCTGAAGCCCTCTCTGTCTCCTGTTATCAGAAGTTATGTAGCACATTGTGTTTGGTTAAACTATTTCAGATGACTATGATCTGGCCATTTTGGCCCACAAGAAACTCACTGTAATATGCTTCAGTCTACTGGTAGATCCATACACACACATCTCACTGCATTTTAATCCTTTGTTTATAAGCCTGTCTTGAACTTAGACTGTTACCCCTTGGTGTAAAAAATACATCGTATCCCTGACAACCAGCACTATTGCCTGGCATGTAGTAAATGCTCTGTAAGTATTGAATAAAATGATATTTTCTATTAAAAAACCTAATATCCAATAATAGTAGAATAATGATACTTTATAGCCATGAAAAGCATAAGTTGAGCATTAAAATCATGAACAACTTGCAGTAGTAGTTATAGTCTAACAAGTTGAAAATATATAAGAATGTTTATGCAAATAGACAAAACATGAAATACAAGAAGTTTTAGGGTGAGTGATGGGATTATTTTTCTCATTTACAAGTATTTTTAACTTATTATACATAGCAAGTATGTGTCATACTATTCGCTCACTACTGAGGGCATAGAATGTCTTAAATCTTTGTACCTCCTTGCAGTTAGCACAATACATGTGTGTTACAGATGATCAATAATGATCTGTTGAATGAAAATTTTAAGTGCCCTAGTGTAATGTAAGGGAAATCATAGTCAGAAAATATTTTGTTAAGGGACCTCAGTGAGCCAAATCCAAACTTGCTTTATTGAATTAAGAAGCACTGGTGAAAGAAGTAAAAATGATCCTATACCATTCACCGTCTTACTGCTATAGACCCCACAACCTGTATACTAAGGGTGGTTATGAGGCCAAACTTCCTAAGACAGTTTGACTAAAACACAAGAGGCATCTGTAGGAGGAAAAATTTCAAGTTCTTGTTGATTTTGCTTTTTGACTTTTTTGTCCCCTTTGTGCTGTGGGTAAAATTATCAAAAGGATAAAAGCAGAGGTGCCTATGCCTAGTACTTCCATTTCTTTGAGTGCTGGCAATGTACAGTTTTCTTAGATACCTGGAGCAGCTTAAGAATCCACTCTTGACTCCTGCTTGTCAGCACTCTGTCTCCACTCCAGAATGAACAGAGGCTATGTTTCTAGAAAAGCCAACTTCTTCTTTGTTGCTATTTCCTTTCTCATGTCTTCTTCCTCCCTCTATGCTAATTTTCTCCACTGTGAAGCTCGCATGAATTAAATTGCAGTGAAACGTAGTGGCAACTACAGTGAGAGAAGAAATGGTTAAATCAAGAGTCCCTATTCTGGTTGGAGTTTATTACTTCCTTGTCTTTGGACAGCGGCCTCTTGTGGGGACGCAACTGAGAGAGATCGTCATAGCTCGTGGGTCCCAGTGTGGTGCTTTGACCTAATTAGTTTATTTTCACTGCTGTGTAAAAAGATCCTAGAGAAAAAAAATAGACTTTTCCAGGTGTGAGCTATTACCCTAAAATAGCATTTCCCACCTGCGCTGGTCTATGATCATTGTCCATTAGTAGATGTCAGAGGACACATTGTCTTCTATCCAAGACTCACAGGATTGGAAGACTTGAAAGAAAAAAAAAGAATAATGGTATATTTTCATGGTAGAAAACTATTCCTATGTAATCTGTAGGAGGAAAATATAAAAAACCTGTCTTGCACATTTTAAAACTAGCATATAGATTAACAAACAATAAATTTTATTTATTTGTTTATTTATTGAGACAGAGTCTCATTCTGCCACCCAGGCTTGAGTGGAGTGCAGTGGCTTCATCTCTACTCACTGCAACCTCCACCTCCTGGGTTCAAGTGATTCTCGTGCCTCAGCCTCCCAAGTAACTGGGATTGTAGGCATGCACCACCATGCCTGGCTGTTTTTTTTTTTTTTTTTAATTTTTAGTAGAGACAGGGTTTCACCAAGTTGGCCAGGCTGGTCTTGAACTCCTGACCTCAAGTGATCCACTCAGGCTTAGCCTCCTAAAATGCTGGGATTACAGGTGTGAGCAACTGAGCCTGGCCATAAGCAATAAATTTTAGACAAGCTACCTCCATTCTTTCCAGTTTACATTATGTTTTAGAAAGCCATTTTTTTTTAACATTTAAAAGTAACCAGGTACAGAGTAAGAAAATCATCTCATTTTCTATGGAAACAGTATAAAGCAAACTGTAATGATGATTAAAATAAATGAATAACCCGATTACAAAATTAATTGTGCATTTATACAATTCAGAATTAATCAAGACTTAGATTTTACATTAATAATAAGAAAAAAATAATTCAAAAGGGATCTGAACCACCAAACAGAACCATAATATCTTCTGGCATGTCTAACCAGTGTATATATATATATATATATATATATATATATATATATAGCCAGTCTCAATGAAGCTCATCTTCTCTGCCTTTTCTCACTCTCCCATTCCAATGGAGTATGTTTGTTTGTTTGAGTGTTTGGGCAATTGATGTGTTTTTCCAGTTCCCCTAGTAGAGCTTATTGCACTGTTAAGCCACTGTGCAGTATATTAAGGAGAATTAGATCCCAGAATTTAGAATTTGCAGCCATGTGGTACCTTTTCTAATCAGATGAAAATGTCAAGAAATTGGTCTAAGAGTAGAGTATGAGAGCCGAAATGCCGAATATTCTCAATTTCAATATAAATAAAGATTTGAGAATTATAGTGCTTGAAACTAAAGATACAAACAGTAACAAAAGGCAAGATTTTAAAGCTTTATTTTTGCATTTGAGGTTTATAAGCTATTATTGCTACTGTATATTTTAAAAATATATTCTTTCCAATAAAAATATTGGCCATCATTCTTGTTGCCAAGAATAAGAAGAATATTTAAAAAGTGAAGTACAACATGGAGTAAACAAATATTTTCATAATGGACTTTAATATGTATTCATCATTAAGAAATTAAAGATAATCCGTAAATAAAACAATGATGATGTAATGGTTTAGAGAGTTAAGATTTAGGAAGTAGTAGATAAAATAATTATCTGTGTTATGCAAATATAATCCTTAGAGTGCAATATTTGATTAATAGGAGTTGTCCTATACGTCATTCATAAACTTGTAGCAGAGAGAAACCTCTGCATAAGCTCAGGTGTTCAAGTATGCAAGAAACACAGTTTTCTGTATTTTTGCTCTTGCTAAACTTAATTTGTATTCTGGGCCCTGGTTTCATCAAGTGGCAGAAACTCAATCTCAGTCAGCCCTAACTGACTATCCTCCAGGACTCTGTCTACAAAATGCCAGGTGGGGGGCCATCTGGCCCTCAGTGTCATCAGCCACCCCTGCTGGCACCCACTGAGACTTCCTTATTCCAGTCTGCTCTGTGGTCACTGGTCCTTGTAGGTTGCCACTGCAGCCTCCTTGTCCTCATTCCAAGGACACATTAGGCCTTCTGGCTCTATGAGTATTTTTCACTGGAGAAATTTTGCTTATGCTGTACTGCTTCAGGCTAAAGGAAACTGTCAGCTGTCTCAGCCCACATGCCCAGTCAAACTTTGCTCTTTGAGAGCCCCAATTCATCAAAGGTTTTAGTCATTTTCTTTCAGTATGGAGACTTGATCTATGGATATCAGTAAAGCACTCTCTTTCTCAGTGGTGTCACAAATGTCTAGACATTTCATTTTTGCTGCTCATTTTCTTCCTCTTCTCAGCCTATCGAACTTTGCCCTGGAGGGAAAGCAAATACGAGAAAAACAACTTCTTTACTAACTATGAATTCTTACAAGTAATTTTGCATTTTTGAACTCAAAATCTAATAGGTAATTTTATTTCTCTCGAATTTTAGTGTATCAGCCACTACTGGAGACAATCAATATACAACTTTTTTTTTTTTTTTTTTGAGTCAGAATCTTGCTCTGCTGCTCAGGCTGGAGTGCAGTGACTCGATCTCAGCTCACTGCAACCTCTGCCTCCCAGATGCAAGTGATTCTCCTGCCTCAGCCTCTGGAGTAGCTGGGATTACAGGCATGCACCACCATGCCCAGATACTTTTTGTATTTTTCGTAGAAATAGGTTTCACCATGTTGGCCAGGCTGGTCTCAGACTCCTGGCCTCAGGTGATCTGCCCACTTTGGCCTCCCAAAGTGCTAGGATTACAGGCATGAGCCACCGTGCCCAGCCCCAATGTAGAACATTCTAACTGCTGTCTGAATTAGGGGGAGGGCCATAAGCTAAAAAAAAGATACTAAGTGCAGAATTAGCGTTGATAATATAATGATAAACCAACTCCATAGAGATAAATGTTTAGGTAGTCAGATAAAATTAATTAAACCTATACTAATGTATGTATACATATGATACTGAACAGTGTAGTGATGTTTCACTTAAATCCATATTGGATACTGACTGATATGGAATATATGTTTCTAGATTTGAAACTTTTTCTTGTAGTAACCATTGGAAAAAACTGAAAACATCAGCATCACAACAGAATGAAGCTCTGTGTAATCAAATTCTGAAAGGCTAACGAAATGTGATCTGACTTTATCCAATAATAAATTTTGAAGTGCCTCTGAGAATTAATGCCTTTTGGATGATGCTCCCTAAAAACCACTTCTCTGACCTGAATAATTAGATGTTGGAGAGCAGAGATTCTGGGTTGCAGTACATGATGAAGGTCTGGAAAGTTTCACTTTTATTTTGGTCATTGAAGTTAAGGCATGTGCTTTGGAAACCAGATGAGTAGCTGTCATTTTTGGCAAATGATTATGAAACTGAAGAGACTTTAGAGAGGACCAGCCCATTTCCCAACAAAGGTGTTCATAGGCAGCCTTGTCATTTTTCTCCAAGGAACAATTTTAGTTATTTGGCAGCACATGATCAAGTGCTTAATTTAGTACCCAGAATCTCACAACATAGATAGTATTAGTAATTGAGAAAAATTTAATCCAGATATTATCAGGAGTTGGCCATGGCGATGGAACAGTTTTCACAATCCTCTCTTGTAACATCCTGTACTTGCTGGTAAGACTCTTGGTATAGCCTCCTGATAATAATGTGTTCACTGCATTCAGCCTTAAATGGAATCATTTTATATAGGCCAATTTGAGTAATATTTTCCAAAGATAAAGGCAATAATTATGTGTAGGATGGTTACACTAGAGAAATAACTAATAGTAAATAGATTGATAGATATATGGGATGGATAGATAGATGGATATATGGGTGTAAATATCACCTTCAGAAAATAATTTGATAGGCACTAATACTAGTGGGATTTTTGTGGCTGCTTCATGGTCATAGTAATAAAACCATATGATGTGCATTACAAGAATTCCTGCATATTAATTAAATGTAAAATGACTTGACATCATAATGTCATACATGAAAAAATATATTATGGGAAGGGGAATGTAGTGATCTGCCAGGATATCTTTGCTTTGATTCCTGTGGCATTAATAATCAGATTTTATTGTGCTCATTCAACCTAACCCAGCTTGTTTCTTTTCATTTTCAATTCATGTATATAGTTATTGAAATTATAAATCATGTTATATTACCTTAAGCAGATTTTCCCGT